>NW_005187443.1:344938-363249 GCF_000239375.1 Pundamilia nyererei | reverse complement strand
GAATAACATCTCTGAGCGCAAATTGGATGACATCTTGGGGAGGCTCACTGTGGGCGTGAGTTTTCAGAATCGGCTCTTTGAGCACAAGAATGACAACATCACAGAGCGCAAGTTTGATAACATCATGGAGAAGCTCGCGGCTCTCCAACGGGAGATTGAGAGACCAGTGTTGGACTGTTAGAACTGCTTTGAAATTCATATGAGTTGTTCGCACTAAAGTAAAAAACACCATCACTTCATGCGGAGACCCTTTTGGCGCCAGCTGCGGTCGCAAGGCTGGAGCCGAACAAAAACACCCTGATAATGACTGTGTTTAGATTGTTCCTTCCCATTCCATGTGAGGCCACCTGGGTTGGCTGGAAGATTGTTTACTTAGCCTAGCAGGATGAAGGACACCGTCTCAGCTGAACTCTGGACACGCACACACATACACGTACACTGATATGCACACACTCATCCCCCCCTCCCTTTCCAAACGCCTTCGATGCTTGTTCCCTCCTGGGAACACGGCGGGTCTGAGCCCGCGCTGGAATGGTAGCGCTGGGCAGGATGGCTGCTGTGTTTGCTTCGGATTACTCCTCACCCCCCACTTGACCCTGTGGCTTGTCACGTGTTCCATAATGTTGTGCTGTGGACATTTATGTGCTTTGTTGTGCAGAGTAGTTTTTTTGTTACCTGTTCTCATGCTGTCCTCAGTGTTTTTTCTGTAACGCTACCGATCTCCGACCTGTATCCCCATGTGATGTCTGTGTTGTGTGTGTAAGGTCGGGGGGGGGGGTGTCCTTATTTAACTGCAGGGCAACCTGCACGTAGCGAATAAAGCCTTGATTGATTGATTGATTGCTTTAGATCAGAATTACGCAGTAAGCAAGCAGTTGGTTCTCCTCATCAATATCTTGGATGTGTAAATAAAGAAACTCTTTTTGTAAATTTATCATCCAACTATGCTGGTATATCAATATAAACAATATACATGATATATTGTAAACTCCTGCCACTACATTTAAATTACAAAGTGAGCTCTGAGTGCAGGCCTACTCCCTGCTGTATGAGCATGCAGTGGCCTTGGTCTCAGTCCGTTGCAACCCTTGCTCCTTGCATCCACTATGACAGCAATGGCAAACATGCTCAGCTTGAGGGACTTTAAAACCCAGTGAGTGAATCAGCAAAGTCATGGAGGAAATTCTATAAAAATGTAGAATCAGCACTTAAAAATATGTGAATGTGACATCGTATAAGAAATGAAACCCTAGCTGCCAGCAGACTTCACCAGGTGGTAATGGTAAAGTTGAGCCCCGAACACAAACTACAGAAATGAAACTGAAATAATTAAATTTTATTTCAAACAATCTCAAAGAAAAAAAAAAAAAATTTCCCGTGCCTTCACAGTACTTTTCCATTTTCCCTGCGAAAATCTCTTGTCCATCTGTATCTTCCTCTGGCAGTAGCAGATAGTGACTGAGATAATAATGGAGGAGAGCCGTGTTCAACACTGCCTCTGCTGCTTGGTGAACAAGGCAGACTGCCACAGCAGCAGACAGTCATGTCAGCTTGGACAGAGTACCAGGAATTGAACTGGATCATGCAATCTGATAGCAAATTCTTCCAACCAGCTGTCACTTATGGGGAACGCAGGGACAATAAAATCTGGATAAGGGAAATGTGCCGCAGTGCGTACTAGCAAAATGGCGATTAAGGGTTTAATATATGAGATTTTAAACATTAATAAAACCGCACACAACAATTTGCTGTGTAAACATGTAGAAGTGTAATGTTGTCCTCTGAAGAAAATGAAATCTGTCAGAGTTTATCTGATCGGAGTTTTGATAGGCGGGCCGGCCACAAGAATGGAGCGAAATGAAACTGTGAGTCACTTCACATACAGCACTGTGAAATCCAGATAGCAGAGTACCAGTCTGTTTTTAAACAACAACAACAACAATAATAATGAAGTATTTGAGTTATCGAAGAGGGAGTAATAAAGTCAAAAGCAAAACAAAAAAACAGCATCACCTGCTGAGCAAATACTAATAGCATCAGTATTGGCCTGACAATCATTATCATCATTTGGTGGTTACCCAGTTATTGATCTAATTCACATGCACTTGTTTAATTTCATTGGTGAGGGTGATGTGCGCTTTTGTTTAGGCCTGATGCTCTCGCTCTTATGCACCAACCAGCACTTCTAAACAGGGATGGAAATCCAGAACACAGTTTAAATTATCCTTTAAAATAATATTCCTAGAAACTTTGTGTTATTTGACAGCTGCACAAAGCAAAACAATGACATTAAAGTCCCATTTGAGTCAAACTCAGCAAATGTGTGATAAAGAATCAGACCTATAGCAGAACTGTTTAGGTATTGGTATCAAAAACTATTATCCATGTCAATATCCTTTAATGTAACTTTACCTTAAAATTAATACAGGAAGTATAGAAAAAGACCATTTTTCTTCTCATGTGTGCAGATCCAGTACGCCTAATGCTAGTGTGTGCGCCTCTACGGGTTTTCAGTCTTCACACAGATATAAGGCCATCTATCCTGACCCGGAGCATGGAGACAAAACGCGAGAGGCGATTTCTCTGGAGATATGACGAGCCAAGCGTTTTATGGGAGCCTCATCGTCTTTCCATTACGCTTGATAATAAAGAAGTGTGTGGATCAGACAAGAGGCTCGTATCAAATCAGGCCTGGAAAAGCCAATTACTGTGACAATAATCTCTCGCTGTACTGCTGCCGGCATGTCTCGCCATACAAAGCAGCAACTACCTGAAACATGACGAGCAGGGGCGCTGAGAAGAGACAGGACATCTAAACAGATAGTGTATCCAGGAACGGTTTATGAAGCGACAGCATCTGTGGGAAGATGCCGCATTTTAAGAGCAAATGCTTTGGGATTTTCAGAATTTGGGTGGCTTTCTTTTTGAAACTGCAAGCATTAGCACAATCCTACTTTTATTTACTTACAGTGTGGACAAAGAAGCTAAAACAGTTGTCCTTTAATGTTGCTCATTCTGAGGACATTATAGAGGTGCATGGCACAAAGGAGCTAGAGGAAAGGAGATGATGTTTTAACCTGTGACCCTGTCAAAGCTCATGAGGCATCAACAGCAGAGAGGGCAGTGGGAGGGGAGGTATTTAGAGCCAAGTCTGACTAAAATCAGAAGGTTAATGTGAGTTATTCAGAGCCTAGGGCCTTGTTAGAATAAACGCAATCCCTAAGAATGAAATCTACAGGCAAACACACCACATGCATACACAAAAAGTGGTGCAGATTAAATATGTTCAGATAAATATCACAACAGCAAAAGAAATAACCTAACATATTCTTAAACTAAGCATTGATATTTCATGCAGTTTCAGTATTTTTAGTCTGCTGTGTATGGAGGTGCTGCCTCAGCCCCAGCCGCAGTGAAAATCCAGCACAGAAAGAAGCAGCGTGACCAGAAAAGACAGTTAAGTTCACATATTTCTGGAAGCTGGCACAATTTTTCGCAGTGTACCAAAACATATTCAAGTTTCAATTTCATGATGAATAAATGCTTAAAGTGCAGAATCTCAGCTCTCATTCATGCGACTGAACAAAAATATTGTGTGATAATATTGTGTTCAGCTGCAGAATCCTATAACACAGCAGCCTGCAGGAGCTGGAAAATGTAAACTGAATGAAATTTCAGAGTTTGTTCAAGCAAATACATGCTGCTATTAAAATATTAGCCCTTTTTAAAGTACATGCATCTCCTTGAGTGATGAGTGATGCATCTTACAGTGACTCATACTGCAGTTAATGAGGTGCACTTTGGTCACCTCTAGCCAAAAAGAGCTAGCTAGCTGCCATGTTTGCTCTTCAAACTTTCGCCAGCTTTCACTGAAATTAACCTGCGCACCACCGACCTCCACCTTGATAGCATGAGAGCAGGAGAGGGTACAGTGTTTGTGGTGTCAATACATGGCTCACCGAGCACGATTGATCTCATCGACTGAGTGTTCGAGTGGCCACATATAATCCACCCCCTCCCGCGCCTGTGTGCACACATACGCGCCAGAGGAGCATGAAATGAGGGAGTCACATTTCTGCAGCAATGTCTCTCAGAGCTGCACAGGGAAAAGTCTGTGATGGTCATACTCTCTCAAGTCTTGGAACATGGACAGATGGAAGGATGGGAACTGGAGGCAAAGGGTGGAGTGATGACAGCAGATGGTTTGGATGGAAGAAATCTTCATTTACTCAACACTCAGAAGAGGAGAACACTGGCTAGCAACAGCATGCCACATTTAATTTGAGCCATTATCGTGGGTGACTATGTTGAAACCCTGTGTGGTGTGTAAACACAACAAAACTGCTGCATTCACGCTGTGATATTCAGGGCGAAAAAGCATCGGGGTTTAAACTGGCACGACAACAGGTTTAAGTTTGAAGCCTTTTAATTATTCTCTGAGTTTTTTGTAGCCAATAGTGAGATGTAAAATACATGCAGATAGATGCAATGACCAATACGATACAGAGTTCTAACAAGGATCTGCCCAACGTGATAATCACTGTCGAAATGATTAAACTTTACAAAACTAAAAATGTATTTCCACTTCCTTTATCATCAGGTGAAAGGGAGCAGACGTAAAGCCGCTTTCAAAGAAGCAAATGAAAATAAATGAAGAGCGTCTTTGGTATGCCCTTCCTCTGAGTGCTTGACTTCACAAGGTTGCTCAATCACATGCAGCTCACCTCCCTGTGGCATCCAAAGGCCCTATCTGATCGCTGACTGGCTCCCCCTGGCCCCGTGGTGTGAACCAGGTGCTGTGATGACAAAATGCTCCTGGCAGCAATAAGAGAACAGAGAGAGCAGAGCTCAATTAGCTCAAGCTCCAATCCCAGATCCTCTATTGATTTCCCTCGGATGAGGAATGGCAGACAGGAGAAAGCTCAATCAGACATACCCATGGGACCCGTCTCCCTCTTTGTCTTTTCGTCTCTGTGTGCATGTGTGCACGAGTGTGTGTGTCTCAATAGGGGACAAATTGGTGCCAAGTCAAGGTGCTGGGATGAGGTGAATACATTAGCGATCCACGGTCTTCTTGAATACATGATGGTTAGGTTAATAGTGTTGTCTGCTGATGGTGCTGTGGAAAATGACATGAGTCTTTAAAAGCACGCTGTGCCGTTCCAACCCAGATCAAGTGGAGAAGACGACAGCTCCCTGAAGGGCAAATCAATCTGACAACTCATCAGTTCCATTGTACATGTCTGGACAGTTCGAGCCCACAAATTAAGCACAGAAATAAGAGAGAGAGTATACAATAGTTAGTCTAAAAGTACTGTTTGTTCTTCACTTACGGCTTAAACATCCCTTTTCTGTGGTGGAAAGCATATATTTTTGTGCTTATTCATCATGCCTGTACATTTGACTTTTTCATTCTCAGTTCACATCTCATTGACCTGTCTCAACATTCACCTACTCAATACTGCTTTCAAGAGAGCACGCTTGTGCGTGTCACAGATCTATTTCACTCTCGTTCAATCTGCATTAAAGCCACTCACGGAGCAGCTGTAAATTATCCTTGCTAGGAGCGAGGTGCTTCACATTTCACAGTTAAGGCTGAAAATGACACAGAATTACATGCAGGAAAAAGTTCGTTTCACCCCTCCCTCTCTCTTCAACACCAAGGTGTGCAAAATTTCTCTCTTTCTTTCCAGCTTTTTATCGCTTTTTCTCTCTCTGCCCTCATCCGTGCTCTCACTCCTCCTTCAGCCAATTGGTAAATGACACTTAAAAGTTAAGACTCTTTCCACTTCAGACAGCAACAGAAAGTGACCAAAGCTGGGCAGCATTTGACCCACATCAAACCCAGGTGGAGAGGAGGGTCAAACCACACAGACAGACCCGCGGTGTTTGTTTAACCTGCATCAACGTGCCGACAGAGGATATGCATTTGTAACTCAGGCTCAAGTCCAAATAGGTCAAGTACTTCTGGCATGGTGTGCTTATACGACCTACTACAACATACTTGTTTTCTGAGACTTCTGTGATTCTGGTTAAGATAAGAAACTAGTACAGAGTTGTCATGATACTACATTTTTAAACTTGATACTGACCAGAAAATTATTGATAGTTGATACTCTTTTTGATACTATGAGGTGAAAAAAAGCAAAGGGAAAAGGCACTTTTTAAAAATAAAGATTAGAACAATACAAACAATAATGTAAATGACAGTGACAGAGTAACTGAACTCTAAGATATCCACATATGAAGTATTTGTGCAAAAAAAAAAAAAAAAAATAAAAACCCTGACAAAAGGCAAAATGTTGTATGCTTCTGGTGACTGGGCACCATATTTTTTGTACTGATCAAGAGTGTCGGGTTACTCAAAAAAGTAATGTATCACACTTGACTCATTAGCTTTCATAAAAGTGACACAGGATATTACTTAATTACTCACCAGAGAAAGTAATTTGTTACATTGTTTCCATGTTACTCTGACAAATGACCTGAGACGCACTCTGTAATAAAAAAGTACAAGTTAACATAAGTTTTTGGCTACAGTCCCACACACCAACCTAAATCCCAATCCTAATGAGGACACACATACGAGCTTTTCTTTTAGTTTTTACGTAAGTAAGCAAAACTAAAAACACCAAGTAAAGATTAGAACTAGCTGAGAGAAACTTTAAAGGCACAGTGATCCTACTGTAGAAACATGTACAGGTGGAAATTTAGGGTTGATATTCAGGGTCAGGCTGCTGGGCCCTTTAACATCAGTCTGAGTTTTTGGCTAGCTTTGTGTTAGCATGCTGGCTGTGCAGTAGTTTCTGTTTCTGGATGCAGTTTGCATTTCATCATCATACTCTTGTTCTTTCATGCAACACATATAAAAGTAAAGCACATATTGTAGTTGCTAGTAGAGTTTTCTCAACTTCATTCTGGGAATTTACGAAAAGCATTAAACTTTATACACATAAATACTTGCGTTATCCTGTTAACTGCCTCTATTAGACTTAAAGACAGGCAGAACTTATGCTGTTTGTTTCCTAGCTTCCTCACTAATGTTATAGTTTAATAGTTAGCCACTGCCAACAACTGCTACCTAAATAATAACTTAGCATGTGGCTAATATGGCTAGTAATAATAGTTAAATGGCTAATATTAACGTGTTTCCGGGCGTATTAACATTTTACTGTTAATCTCAGTGTTACGGGATCTTTACTGGCCTCTCAAAATCCCTCATCTGTTCCGAGCCTGAACTGCTTCAAAACCCAAATAGAGAAAATTAAGAAAATATAGTTAGGCTGGTTATAAGCATAAATCTACTGCTTTCATCCAACACACTGTAAAGAGGTATAAGACACCATCTGCAATTCTTTCATGTTACAACTGCAGCACAGTTTACAAATGTAAAGCTAACAGCCAAAGCTAAACATGCACAAGCTGAAAACAGAAACGGAGCTCTGCCAACACTGGTATTGATTCACACACACACACAAAATGTATATATCTCTATAAACCGAAACAAGCATGAATCCATATGCCATCTCGTGTCTCTACCAATCAACACTTCAACACACCAGCTGCTGTGTGTGACATGTATTCACTTGGTTTCATGGGTGCACTCATTAAAACTATTGGGAAAAATGTGATAAAAAACAAACATCTGCTTCTTCCTGACTTCTCTTGTTAGAAGTCATGTTAAAAATTGTGAAACACCAAAAGTTAATTCGGAAGCTGAACTTAAAATACTGCCGTGAGGTAAGGTCTCATCAAGTATGTTCACCCATGCTGCCTCAGCCTGTACATGTGTATTTTATAAAGCTGCACAAAGGGGTTTTGAACTTTTGCCCTCAATCTTGGGAGCTCAGAATGGAAAGCACTGAAATTTATACGCACATGCATTCAAAAACTATATGTTCAAATAGAAAAGAAAAGGTGAATACATTTCACAGACTATCGCCAGGGTCAGTGTACTCTAAGGTTAGCCTATAATAGAAGCTTCTTACATTGCTGCACTGATTTTAAATGAGCTGGAGACGAAAAGGTCCTCAAAGACGCACACAGAACCTAACCCTATATCCATCACTATGGGACTTAAATGCACTATAAGCAAATCTGCAGGAAAACACAATATGAGATGGAGGCTTTCTCAAATGACCTACGCAACCAGTAACTGGAAAACAGAGAGCCACAGCTCCCTCGGAGCGCACAAACTGTCTGCCTGTCTCGAGCAGTGCTCACTCTTCCTGCAGCTTGGCCTCAATATAGCTGCCCCAGTGCGTTGACTGGACTAAGCATGCGTCCCTTTATGTCTGGCCCCCTATTTAGTACTTGTGTAATACTCTGCACACTGGGAATGAACCCCATTACTGAGGTAGCTTGTTTTCTTCTTTCTCTCCTTTTCTCACCAGCTCGCATTGCTTGTGTTTATAACACAGGGGACCAGAATCTCCCAAAGGCCTTCGGCTCCAGGCGGAAAGGTGATTTCTTTCCTACTAAAATAACGCAGCATGGGACTCTAATATCGCAGGTGACTGTTGTGATTAAAAGTTGTTTGGCTCCCATGAGGACTACGTGTGTGTGCGTCTGTATGATGTGGCTGTGCCACGACACAAGCATTTATCTGCACCTATTTGCATTTCTTAAGAGTGACAGGAAGAGCTGTGTGGTTTTCATTGCAAACTGTGTTGTAACACCCTTAGGAAACAGCCCTGTAACACAGAGCTCTTTTCCTTCTTTTCAGTGAGGAAAGGATGATGGGCTTTTCATGACACATTTCTCTGGCTCACCTGGCTTGGACCTGAGCCCTCTTCCCTTTTCTCTGTCTGCATACATGTGGAGCACACTGGACACGGGTACAGACATCTCCCTACAGGGATGAGAAACAGTGCCTGGGCACCTGCAGGATTTAACTAGCAGGCATGAAACTGAAGGAAGCTTTTCACATTGACTTTAACAGGATTTAGTGAGATGAAAGTCTGCTGGGAAGAAAGAAGAAGCACAAAGAAGGAGAGATAAAAGGTGGAGAAGGAGACGCAGAAAACACAAGAAGAACTAGTGAAATGACAGACTAGCAGGAGCAGACAGGAAATGCCTGGGTATACATCAGCACATAAGTAGTGGTGTATAACACCAGTAAAGACTGTTTCACAGATAACATAAGACAGAGCTGGAAAGGTAGTAATAGTGGTGTGTTCCCTGTAGAGGGTGAGATGGGGCTTAGAGCCGGCAGGGCTCGGGAGTGTCACTGCAACAACGAGGAAAGTGGTTAAAGGGGAACCACAGGTGAGTTAAAGCAGAGTCACTGAGCTGGAAAGAGGTAAAATTGTGTGTAGTTTTCTTTGAGGGCAATGAGGGGGCTGGAGCGACACGCATAAAAATCCCACACAAAGAGAGCGAGAGGGAGGGAGAGAGCAAGTGAGAATGGAGGGAGAGCTCTCTGAGGGAGAAACTCGAAATTACATACACACAGGTGAGTCTCAGCATTTCAAACTGCCTTCACACTCACACACACACACACACACACACAAACCAGTGCGAGCTAAAAGATGTTTCACGATCGGCAGTGTGATTATGCAACGCCAAAAAATGAATATGTACGCGACTCTTGTTTTTGCCTCAGAGGCGGGTCCCCCCGGCTGACTAATGCTAATGTGCCCGTCTGTGCCTGCTTCACCTCAAACAACGCAGAGATGTGACAAACTACTGCAGTATGCAACAAGCCTAAAGGTAACAATGTACAAAGAAGAAAGAAGAAAATCTGTCATAAGACGCAGAAACAAACACTGTCTGTAGGTTTAAGGTCACAATATAGGAATAGCTGTTTTCATTATCATCATATTTGATACATAAATGTGTAATTTCCCAGTTTTATATTATTTACAACTTTAAACACATTATACTTTTGTTCTTTCTTTATCGCCATCTCTTTGAACACACGCAGAAACAACTGAGTGGGCGGCAGAACCCTGACAGCTCGCTCACTCTGAAAATTTAACTCTCCTTCGAGCAACACCGCAACACCACCTTATTCTGGAAGGGGAAGACGTTATCTACACCGAAAGCCAGTTCATTTTTAAAGTCGGACTGCTTTGGATTCTGTAGTTTTCATAAATTGTAAAATGGAAATTGGGAACTGTCGGTCAAGAAACAGAAAAAACCTCAGTATTCATCCCCAGGATCACCGCGCTGCCTCTCTGCTGCAGACTTTAGTTTGCATTACAGTAAATTTGGAACGAAAGGCTAATCTGTAAACACATGACATGCACAAACTCAGTGTAATGTTAACCAAGCTTCCCACACACACTCGTGAGTCAGCACGACATGTTCATTTACCGACAGGCTGCCGTACGTGCTTATTTTCTCATTCATCTGAAAACACAGAGTTTGCCGTAGTCGAGGATAAGATCAGGGCTTTAGATGTTTCGCATTGTAATAAACCTTTGAAAAAGGCTCCTTTATGCACTCGCAGTGAGACGCATGAATATGGGAATGAAAGGTTAAAGTATTACGAAAACGCTCGGCCTACTTGAATAGAATATTAATTACGTAACGGCGACACAATAAATCACAAAATAAGCCGCCTTGACAATTAGTAGGTTGATATAATGGCGGCCCTGATACGGGCATCTAGCCACAACAAGAGTGTGTTTTAGGAAAATGTCATCATTTACTCTAGCCTATAAAAATTATAGAAAACAGCCTTAAGCCCGGAGAACAAAATGGATGTTGAGTTGGACAAAACATCCATCTGCCACCTTCTTTACGGCACAGGCGCAAGGCAATAACGAGGTTATTTGGCTGTTGGTATTTGCTGCCTGCTCCTGTGCCTACAGGTGATGTGAGGGAAACCTTAATAAATTCAGGCATTCTGTCATCAAACTGTTCCACGCGTGGATGTGAAGAAAGTGGAGCTATTTATTTTAGCATGGAAGATAAATATGTTCCTGTTAAAAAAGCCGGGGGCCTAAATTCAAACAAACCTTATTGGTCTAGTAGACCCAGCTGAGCTACATAACATCTCACATAGTTAACGCGAACACGCACTTGCACACACTTGGGTAGGGTGGGGTGGGGGGGCTGACATACAGCTCTATGATTCGCTTATTTTTCTCGCATTAATTTCATTCCGACTTTCTTTCTCGTCTTGTTCCCACTTCTCATGCGGTATCCCTCCATTTTATCTGTTTTCTCTTCCCCTTTCATTCACAACATAATAATTTGAAGGTAATGAATGCTTTAAGGGTAGATTCTGGGGAAGTGAGCAAACAAGAAAAGGAAGCCTTTGTCATCTCATGCTCCATCTCTGCTATTCAGTGCCAGCGGTACACTCGCGTCGCATCCACTCCTCTCAGCACAATGAGCCTGAGACATCAAAGCGGAGATTGAGAGGGAGAGAGCGCGAGGAAGAGAGAGGGGAGGGAGGGAGACAAAAGCGGAAAAAGCAACCGAGGAAGAAAGCCAGAAAGAAGAAACGGACCCCAAAAATACCTGTTTTTCCCCTTCTTTTTTCTTTCTGTCATTACAGTGTAATATTTCCTGCTGAATGGGCTTCTATCGTTTTTTTCTTCACAGGACATAAACCATTTTAATCTTGGCACTCAAAAGTTGCAGTGGTTCCTAATAAAAAACACATTTTCACATATGCAACAGAACATTTCTGGCCTTCCTCACAGCAGCTACCAAACTCATTTTATTCAGTGCCAGTGGAAGTAAGCATTCCTATAAGGCACTCTATCAACACTATTATGCAAAAGCAGCGAAAGTTTTTTGTTTTTTTAAATCAGTAGAAAAATAATGATGTGAAATGCAAGTAGACCAGGCTGTCTGAGACTCTAAACTTTGAATAAATACTAAACAAAGGGCTGCGCATTTGAAGGAAATAAGCACTGAAGCCTTGATGTTTAAGGCAAATAAGGAAAAACAGAATTTACTGACGCTCCGAGCCGATGAATTTTGCCTCGGCACCTCATCCCATCCACGTTTACCCAGGGTGTGATTTTACTGTTACTTACTGCTCATATATCCTTTAAATATTTGGGAGTAGTAATTTGTGGGGAGGAAAAAAAGAAAAACCAAATGCAAATGAGCAGCATGCTCTTATTGTGAAATGATTAACATTCCCTCCACAGATCAGAGCAGGTTTCTCAGCTCCCCTGGTTGAAATGCTAATGGTGCTTCCAACCCAGTTTAATGTCAATCCTCCTCTATTTTTTTCCCTGTTAGGGAGGAGCTTCCCGTCTCCGTTTCCATACACAGCAGCAGGAGGGACAGGCAGCAGGTCTACTCCCCCATCTGGATTTGGGGAATCAACCCAAGGCAAAAAAAAAAAGAGAGAAAGAGGAACAGGAGGAGTGTTTGATGGTGAGGGGGCCAGTGGATACAGACTAAAACCTGATCTCGCCTTTGAAGATATCCAACTTGTTTTAAAAGGGTATAATAATAATAAAAATGTGGCTCCCTCAGGGGAAGAGAGCAGCAAATCTCCCCTGTTGATTGCATTTCTTTTTTAACCACCATATTCATTTTTATTTTTCTCCACAGTCTGCCGGGCTGATTTTGTGAGACCAAAATCGATCACACAGTGGATTTTTCGAGTCAGGCAATGTATCACCTGCTGGAGTGTTAAGGTTAGCAAGTTTTTAACATTCATCAACAAAAGGTGTGCAACACTGCTACCATGAAAAATCCTACTTCAGTGTTTCGAATGAGCTTTAGATGAAATAAAGCTTTCTGGTATGTGTAATATATACAGAATATCTATTTTAAGACTAGACTATGTATCACATGCCATACAGCGTACTGTAGCTGCATTGTTTAGTAACCTGTCCTGGAAAGCCATTGGAGGAAATTCCAGCTGGCAAGATAGCTTTTTAAACTAGATGCGAAGCTAATTCTTCAAAAATATTTACTGCCAAATCAAGTCAGCATGTGCTTTTTTTAAAGAAAGATTTTTTTTAAAAGTGAGCTGAGGACTGAATTTCAATCTAATTCTACTCTGTATTCAACACAACCAAGTAGAGACGCTCCAGAGAGCGAACCCGTGATCATTCCTGGGATACAGGAGTGACAGCAGTGAGGGATTTAGCGATGTGATAACTGTCAACACACAATCAGCACTGCGGTATCGTTACAAGGCTTACGTTGTTTAGCTTGGAATTATTAGCTTTCCGAACATGGAGCAGAATCACTTGTAAAACACCCCGAGCTGCCACTCATTCACAGCCGCGAGAATTTCTGTCGCATGCTTTTCATTTAAAGTTTTATATGTGCATTAAATCTGAGCTGCATATGCGCCCGTTATTGCGTGTTCACAGCGCACGCGGTTGCACGTCTTAGCCTTTCTTTACAAGCGCAGTTACTGCAGAATAAGGGGGCCAATTTATCATGCCACAGTAACTGAAATGATGGCATATAATCACACAGCCTCCCAGAGTCTGTTTTCCTAAGTTAAACATGGGCATATGCCAAGGTCCCCAGACTAATGAGTTGCACTGACAAAGCTCTAACCAGACAGATAGAGCTTTATGAATGTACTGTGACAAAATACATGACTGCAATATCAAACGCAATTCAACAGGTGGTAAAATTGCTTTTTCTTCCAAGCTGTGCTTTAAAAATCAGTAACCAATTTAGCTTATGTACTCAACTGTTACAGTCAAGCTGTTCAAGAAGCAGGCAAGCGACCTCTTTGTTAACAGTTTGTTCCTACCTTTGGGTCGGCAGTGAGCAGCTTAAAAGCCTCGTACACCTGTTTCTCTTTGACTCCACCACCCAGGTCCAGGAAGTTTGCTGGCTTTCCTCCATGCAGGTCAATGATGTCACACGTGGCCATGGCCAAACCAGCTCCATTCACTGTTACGACAATGTAATGTAATAATTAGGCACTCGTTTTTATGCACTTTCACATATTTGTGTTAACGATAATTGAGGCTAAAGTATAACAATTTGAACATTAAGTAAAGGCTAATATTCGGATATTGAAACAGACGTGAGAACAAAGTGCAATACATGCAGACACGAGTTAATTAAAGTAACATTACTGACACTGAAGGAAAGATGGCATGAACTATAATAACCCGCAAAGGAATTGAGTGCTAAGTCATCCACTAAATACGAGCAAATAGCTGGAAAAAAATGCCACACTTAAAAAGTGAATCTGCTGGAAATCTTCTAATCAGAAACATTCAAGTCAAGCAACACAGAGAAAATTTGATTACAACTCAGCTCCCGACTTCAGAGAAGAGAGTGTTGATTAGAAGAGGTTGTGCTATGCTTTTGGACTGTGGACTATGTCATCATTTAGCCAACTGCCTGTGCCTCTGCCCTGCTGAGTTGTGCAGGAGCCAAGTGCACAAAAATGTCCTACATAATTTGGTTTAGCCAAGCTGAACTTGTGTCCTGGCAAGCTCCCCAACCGAGGTCTCAATAAAAGGGAAATTCGCTTTAACAGCTGTCACTTTGGTGGCTTACGGAGCTCTCAAGGAAGCTGCGGGGCCTTAAAAGCTGTTGTTACTTTAGGAGAGCCTGGGAGCTGGGGATGCAGAATGGGGTTTGTGTGCAGAATGGAGGAGAAGTGTTAACAGACAACTAATGTGTTTATGAGGCTACGGGGTAAGAAGTGAGAGCACCTGTTAGTGCAGTTGTACACTGTAAAAGCTTTGATTTATGACAAGAGAGGGGGCCTTTAATGAGAATGCTAACAATCTGGCTCACAGGAGACTTTCTGGGTGGATTATAGCTAATTAGAACGCATTGGTTATGGCAGCAATCCTTTTGGAGTCTTCAGAAAGCTGCTTGTAATGTGGACTGGAGGAGAGCACAGACTGCCGTTAGTTTGACTAAGTTTTAACTGTGTCCGAGCTTTTCGCTTACTCGACTTAAGAGACACATTAAAGCCACATGGCAGGAGGGGAGAACTCCTTTATTGGGTGGTGTATGTGCAAGCAGGTGTGTCGGGTCTGATGGAGAGATTCGCTTCCTTACCAAAGCAGGCAATGTTCCCATCCAGTCCGATATATTTAAGGTCCCACTTTGCTGCAGCCATCTCCGTGGGGTCGGCCTCCGTCATGTCATCCATGGCAAACACGTTTTTCTGACGGAACTCAGCGTTGTCATCAAAGTTGATCTTAGCATCAAAGCAAACCACTACGGTAAGGGATGGGTAAAAGACAGCAATGGGGAAAAATAGAACAAGTGAGAAAGAGGAAGCAGAATCCAGACATTAAAAAAAACCTAATTACCATTTCTAAAACCTGAAAGTAATGAACTCCAGGGTGTCCCCTCAGTCTGCTGGTCTTAATTATTTCAGGCTCACTAAGGTATGTGGTTTTGACACTGCCTCTAAGGAAAAGACTATTATAGCAAATGGACATTTCCTTTACACATCAAAGAGTGTGTATTTCAAAGACTCCACACTCTTAAAGCCACCTGAAAATACCGCACGCTAATAATGTAACAAATTAGTAGAAGCGCTTACACTTAAATAGTGACTCTAACTGAAAGGGATAACTGGACATTCAAAAGAAATACAGTTATTCGCCGTCTTGGTGAGAATTTGAAAAGTCACGTCTATTTGCTAAATTTGTAGCTGGAGCCAGAAGTCAGTTAGCTCAGCTTATTATTAAAACCAGGAAAGTAGGGGGAAAGGTAACAAATTCACCCCAATATTGAAGCTCAATTAATTTAATACAAAACCTAAAGTATAAAAATGACATCCAAATGGAGGACCACGTCTCCTAGTTCAATATTAACTATTCCACTTAATGGCTAATTACATTTAAACATTCAGGCAATCCTGATGCGAAACTGAGGAAAGGAAGGAAAATATTGAAATGTGCAAATATTTTATGAGTGCAACATGAACAACAAACATACATGGACACAAGACACATGGAGCAGGCAGACTCTCCTGGGACTGGGGAGTCGGCATGCTGCGTCCTCCAGGTGAAGCGTTTTCCTCGCTACACAATTCCTTTTTGTTCTGTTTTGACACATCCATTATTGCAGTCTATCTACAAAATGTATTCAGCTATTACCAAACGAGACAAAAAAATACAAATTTTCCACCCTTGAGAAATTTTCCTTCTCCAAACACGTCTGTCGAAAGCCTGCAAGAAAATAGCTGTGCTCCCTTGTGACGTGTGAACAAATCGAAGCAAAGAATGAGCTGATGTTAATGTGAAGCCCTTCTACAAAGCCTGCTTCAATCACAACACCTGCTTCTTCCTTCTTTAAAAAAAAAAAAAGAAAAATCATACCTCTCGTATAAATTCAGTTTTTTTAAGGACTCATTTTCTGCATTAATATTCATAACGAATCACACAAAAACATTGTCGTGTGAGTGTTTGATAACTTTGAGCAGGAAACTAAGGATCAAAGAAGTGATGCATCTTCAGCACGCTGTAATAGTGTATGACACATCATACTCAATCTGTGTTCAGCTCCAAAGACAAGACAATCACTCTTATTTCTTTGAGAGAAAGATAAAAACAAAAACCAAAGTTTGGCAGCGTCACAAGCGCTGGAATAATGCTTTGTGACTTCCTATAACAGCCTTCTCATGTGAATGACGAGCACTTGAATTGTTTTCCTGCTAACCTCCATTTTTGTCACTAGGGGAAATCAAGGTGACTGAAATTTACCCATATCTCTGTTCTTCTGTGTGACTGGAAGTGCTTGCTTCCAACAGGGATTACGCCATACAGGAAATTATAGACGCAGAAACTTTACTCTTACATTACTCTTAATGGACACAACAGTTTGCTAGTGCCTGCTACAAATGAGAGGGGGACAGAAATGTGAACTGCTCTTGGTGACTTTCAAATAAAGTAAGGGGCCGTGAAATGGTATTTTACTTTAAAATTGAACAATCCTGGTAGATAATGGATCCAATTGTATTCTACTGTGCAAAAATCTTGAATCATGTCTTTATCCTTTTCCTCCAAGAAGACAGACTTTCTTGTAATTTTTAAAAATTTGTTTTGATCAATAGTGCTCCAGGCTTTCTGAAGGCCTTTCAAAGTTTTTCATTAAACCATTAAAAGTCGCCTTTTCTCTCGTTTTCTGTCCAGTCCTTGTACCTGACCATTTTCAGAGGAATTTTTGTTTTGTTAAGCCCTTTAACACTGACCTATGATACATTCAAGTATATGAAAAAAAAGTTACTCGACTCAAGGATGAACTACTGTTGTGGATTCATATAACTTGTATGCGAGTATCTTGGCATTATTAAGGAAACTGGATACATGGAGGACAAAAGAAGTAGCAAGCCTAAAAAAAATGAACAGACTTGAGATCCATCCACTCTTCATTGAATCAAAAATTCTTAATGAAGGGAAACGGGGTAGAAAAGGCCAAATACCACTGGGCTGAAAATTAGCGGCTGCAGGGCTGACGGAGTGATGAAAGTGCATTTGAAATTTTTGGTTCAACCCGTCTGGAGGAAGTCAGGAAAAAACATACAACAGTGAGTGTCTGGAGCCATCTGTAAAACACAGTGAAGGCTGTGTCATGTTTTTGGCTGTATTTCATTCATTTCAAATTTTGATCCATCAAGCAATACCATCAGGAAACTATCTGACTGGCAGCACTTTCATTTTTTTTAACATTGCGATCCCGAACAAACCGTCAATGCAGTAAAAATATACCTGGATAGAGAAAACACACAGTGAAACACCATCACTCAGACACAACAGTCACTGTCCCCGGAGTCCAATCAGCAACATTGCTGAACTGAACAGGCAGCCAACATCCAAAGAAGAGCTTTGAATGTCCTTCAAGAAGCTTTGAGATCTATTTCTGAGGATTACTTCAGGAAATACCAAGAAAGGTTTGCTTAGAGAGTTCAGGCTGTGCTCAAGATAAAGTTGGTCTTACCAAATGTTGAGTTTTAAGCTCAGTAGTATTTAATTAACTCTCTCTTTGCCTTATATATTGTATTTCCATGGATGTTTGCGTGTTTCAGTAAATCATTGCACCCCTTTTTCCATTATCCTAGCAAAATATAAAGAAATAAGGGGGGATTTAAGACTGTACTTCTAAATTACTCATCTAAGACACTTTTCAATGACTGAAATATCCCATCTTTTTATTAACTACTTTTAGGGCTGCCACAAACGATTATTTTGATAGTCGACTAGTCACAGATTATTTTTGCGATTAGTCGACTAATCAGATCATCATCCATTGAACGTAAAACGTACAGCTTATTGCACCAGCATGCATCTGCTCTTATATAACTATCATTAGCTTACAGCTTTAAGTGTTTAAGGTATGTGCTAACTAAAAATAAAGACATGCTAGTTTATTAAATTTGAATGAAATTTGCA
>NW_005187443.1:333181-344139 GCF_000239375.1 Pundamilia nyererei | reverse complement strand
TAGGCACTCTGGCGGAGTTACTTTGTGTGTGTGTTTATAAGTAGTTTTAAACCTTGTGATCCACAAAACAGCATAAGAGTAAAAGAGTAAAAGAAGAACTGACTGCGTTACAGCACCCGCTGCTTGTTGAGAGTAAAAGCGATACACGCTTTCACGTCTTTTTTTAGCGATTTTTTTTTTTTTAGAAAAAAAGTCGCTAAGGGGTCTGAAAACTCGCTAAATATAGCGACAAAGTCACTAAGTTGGCAACACTGTCTGGGACACAGCTTCTTCTTCTTCTTCTTCGGGGTTTAACGGCAGCTGGCATCCTTGTACATGCAGTGCTGCCATCTTCTGTTTCAGTCCGTTATTACACTCTTAAATCCTACTACTCATTCCTGCGTCTTTTGGGATCTTACAAAGCTTCAAACGACGCGTCGACTTAAATCAGTCGTTGACGATTTTGATAGTCGATGTAATCGTGACTAGTCGACTAATCGTGGCAGCCGTAACTACTTCTGCAGCAGCACAAAGTCAGACATGTTGATCAAGGCCAACACCTTAATCATTGCTTGTTTCTTAGAAAATTAGCATTACTATTTTACAGTTTGTCATTTGGCTCATGTGTCTCATCTGATCATTTATACATGAAGTACAAAGAGTTAAGAGACAATATTTATTGCTTGACGACACAATAAATTTATCTTGAATATAATTACTGAAAGTTAATTTCAATAGACTGAGCGTGTAATAGGCTAAGCTTCACTCCAATAAACATTGTCGAGTGAAGATGATAATTGCTCAACCTTTTAATAATCTCCCTTTCATCCATTCAGAGACACTTACAGACATATTCCAAGTTAAGTACTTTTGGCTGAGCACATGCATTTGGAATAAGGCCAGTTTACAACGACACAATTATGGAAAATAATTCCTTTGAGAATAGAACAAGTGAACAGTATGATAAATTAAATTGTTTTTGTGTTTTTTACAGTGCTTAAGGGGCATTCCCCGATGCAAAGTTTTTAACTTGGGAACTGCTATTTCTTCCTATTATTTTGGAAATCTTAACATTTATACTTGATATATTTATAAATATAAACAGCATTATTTGTTGTTAGCTTTCCTATAAAGATTTGCTGGGATTACACAGAACATCTTGTGCGCATGCAAAATATGAAATAAATATGAAAATAATAAATATGAAATAAACGCTGATCAATTCAAAAACTACAAACGGTCATGCAAAGTTACATATGTCAATATATTTTTAATTATGATACTTTATTTCATTAATGCTCCACTCAGAGCCAATAAGAGTTTCACAGAACATCTCAAAGTGGTTAATCTTCGCCGACCATAAATTAAAAGGCTGCGTCTGAAGCTGCCGCTGCTGCTATTCGTAGTCCCTCATTACTTGCTGATGATAGATTATATGCCTTCAGTTAATCATCAGCAACTAGGAAACATCAACAAACATGAACATGCTGTGAATATGGAAAGCTCTGCTCCCTGAAGCCATTTGGATTTTGATCCAGACAAAGTCATGCTGACAAGAAGCTGATGTCAGTGTGTTGCAATTACAGTACACTTCACATTCTGAAATGCATTTAGACCAGAGGAGCGAAGTGCTGCCTCTGTCTCGCAGTCGGTGATTAATATGTGGCAGCATCGTGATGCTGAAATGCTGAGTTCTGCGTTTAAAATGTTTAATAGAAATTACAGACAGCAGGACAGCACACATCCAAAGACACACATGAAACAAACAAACATACAGGCAAGTATGTTTTTAAAAAATGATACAAAGTACCTTGTCCTTCGGGAGTCTCTCCGAGAGGATTGACTTCAACTTGAGTGGCGTCGACTTTCAGGAACAGATCATAGAGCCTCTTAATCTGATCTGCTGCCTGTGAGGTCCACAGAGGACAGTAATTACCTGATGGTTCGGCTCTGAGTAGTCAGCCCTGACAAGGCTGCTCAGCCTCCCACACAGGCTACATAAAACATGGCAAATCACCTTCAACATCACCGTGTCTTTTTATGGCATTAATGTGTAAGGAAGGCAAAGTTAAATTACCTGGTGTTAGCACACCTTTCACTTGATTGCACATACATGTAGTATCGATGCATACCTGTTTTGCTAATGTGCCTTTTGCATTTAAAACAACTGATATTTACAATGTGGAAAACAAATGTTGTCAGTGAGAATACGGGATATTAAACACGACTGCACTTAAACATTATCAATGAAATCCTCCTTTTAAAAGGAACCTCTTTTTAATTCTCTATAGCTTTGCTTCTTTAGTGACAAAGGCAGTCTGACAGTGCAGACAGACGCGCAAAAAAATTGTATCTGCACAAAGCTCCCGTCGCCACACAGCTCCTTCAAAACAGTAAAGGTATTTTAGAAATGCTGTAATTATGTCTGAATTAAACAGCTTGGCAACTGACAAACAGCAACCAAGGAGAAGCGCACTAACAATGCACACAATTAACCAATAATTTTCTATTTCTCCCATTCCCTGTTTAAAATCAATTTCCTTTCAGTATCCAGCAAAAACAGGCCATAAAAAAGGATGCAATAAAAATGTCATCAAATCAAGTTTGCTTCACAAAGGCAGATTTGATTTTTACTTTTTTTGTAATTTATATATTTCATTATTCTGTGTGCTAGGATTTGAGTTATCTGATTTCTCATGCCAGTCAGAGCTTGTGCAAAAGAAAACAAATTAAGCCCTTTTTATACTGGACAAACATCTGACTTTTCTCTACAGCGGGAAAGGGTACAGCTGCATTTATCATCGGTCAAATGACTCTAGTCTGCTTGACGGCGTTTCTGGGTATTTATCGGCTCTGCCTTCAATCTGCAGTGATGGAAACATGACTTGCAGATTTTCTGTCCTTTTCCAGCACAAAGCTGTGACGTCGGCTTACATTCTTGACATGGCATGCAAGGCTGAAAGTCTGTCTGCTGTGTGGCTTTAGGCCCACACTGTGAAGCCTTTCATAGCTCACAGACACTGTAAACACACCTGTCACCTCCCCGGCAAGGTGCCGTTAACCCACAGACACAATTCAGCCTTTTTTTATACTGTATATGGGCAACAGCCTGCATGGATTTACTAACAATAGCAATCACACAAACGAGAAGTTAACTGTTTTTTCCAGTGCTCGTGACGGCAAATGTGAAACAACACATAGAAAATCTGAATAAAAATTAAAATTTGTGTAAATTTGCCCAGAAATAAATACTTGAAATTTTGCCATAAAAATAGGGTTTAATACTAAGAGGCAAAAAAAAAAAAAGATCTAAAGTAATCTTAACCGAGCACACATTTTATTCAGACTGTGAGCTTGGCCTACTGCTGTGCTATTCTTCCTCAGCTTTATTTTCAGAGCAAATGCCTGAACATGACTCAAAACTTTGGGGAGAGGAGAGAAAATGTTTGTTTCGCTGTCCTCAAAATCATAACTGGCCCACTGAGATGAGTTTTAGTGGCTAACGCATGATTCACTCACAAAATCAGTGTGTGCCATGTTCTACCAAATAATGATATCGTTAGTACTGTAAGCTCCCTAAGCCTGGCACAGTGCTGTGCCTCACTGCCAAGTATGACAACAGACCACCTGGCAAGTCAGCATAGTATAATGACACTTCACAACTTGCCTCTGGAAAACTAATAATAGCCAAAGTATGGCCTATTTATGACTGGGCAAGCATCTGCCTGCCTACATATATATGAATGTCAGAATCACTGATCCTTCTTTGTGACTTTAAAGCCTTCCATGGGCCCATTACCTGTCTCTGCAGAGCTCCTTTGAAACCCAAATTAGCTGCCATGCGAAGTGCCTGGTCGTCTCTCACACCTTCAAAGATATCTATGGCTTCCTGGTAGATTTGTAGAGAATATGCAAGACAGAGGAAGACAAACAAATGAAGACAAGAAGTAAACATTAGGCTATATCCTAAATAAACTATGCAATATATTTCTGATAATCATACACAGAATGGACCAACTCTCTAACAGCAATAGATGATCACAATACCTCCCAAAAATATATCTAAAAGTGCTCATCACACTCATCAAACTTTTATAAATGCTTATGATTATCTTATTAATGAGTGCTTATTTGTAGTAGCTGAAGCAGTCCCTGAGGTACTAGTGGAGCATCTGCACATGTACGAACTGTTTCTTTCCTAAACCATGTCATTCATTTTCCTTTGTAGACCACAAAAGACGTAAACTGTACAAAACCAGAATCAGACACCAGAGTTATAGCTTGCACAAAGCAGGAGTACAGTAACATGGTGTAACATAATAAAATTTCAGGGAGCATATCCATCACCAAGACCAATGCCAGTTTGCAAAATTAAAGAAAGTGATCCAGATCTATCCTTTTAGATCCTTTACCCACATTCCACCGGGTTTTTATAACATGCAGGTAATTTATGCATAATGCATCGACTGATCTGTGGGAAGTTCTGGGCATGTGTGTTTATTAGGATTGGGCAATTGGCTCCATATTCAAATCGTTCTATCCTCCCCCTTTAGCACTGCTGATGACTGATAGCATCATTGTTGGCAGAGGAGGTTATCCGTCCTCCATAAAGCAGAGTGTGTGACCCAAAAAAGCACATGGTTCAGAGAGAAACGGTGGCTGATTAGAAGCTGAACATATATAAATAAGACTTGCTGGCTCTTTTACTTATTTACCTCACACCTACAGTTTTATTCCATTTAAAATATCTCACCTGCTTCTTCTGCACTTTTCACCAACTATTCCTATGCACGTTCTTCACTGACAGAAACCCCCGCGGGGAAACAAAAAGTTAAGGAGACCATATATAAAGAAACTGCAGTCACATTAAGCTCCAGGATAAAGGAGGACAAAAAGTCAGCCTGGCAGCCTAATATATCCTCCTGTTTTCTCTCTTTTGATGATGATGGATCAGTGTCACTGCTCCGCAGACACATCCATTTCAAAGCAGTGCAAAAGTCCGGGCATGAACCTGTGTGCACGCTCCTGTGGAGGCACGTCTGTGTTCCAAGTGCTGGTTAGATGTGGAAGTGCAAAATCAAACTGTAGTGAAGCAGATTCAGTTTATTATGAATCTCATAGTAATGATAATTTCATGTATCAATGTGGAAATTAGGTTTTTATTTTTTAAAAAATCAACTTGATGGTGCTCACTTTGACACCATCATCCTTCAGCAAAACCCAAGTGTTTGCATTTCATCTGGTAGGAAACATGACTTCAGCAGCCTAATCTTCACTGCCCATCTCCTAGTTACAACATCATTACTGCTTCACCTATTGGTGACATCTCATCCATCTGTACAGACAGTCTGTAGCACCAAACAGGGCTGGACAATAACTATTTTAATCATTTTGTTTGATAGTAAAACCACACATTTCTCATTTATAGAAACTCTACAGTCTTTGGTGAAGTTAATGTAACGTAATTGTCTCAGCTTGATGTTTCACAACGCACATTAGCAAAATAAGATACACGTATATAACCTTTGGAGGTAGCCATCTGTAAACGCTTCAAGGTTACATCTGCTAACGACGATGAGGCCGTGCTGTCGAGAAGCTGTAAATAAAATCTCATTAATGGCAAAAGAAAACATCGAAGGCTGTGTGTGTTTGCACATGTTAAACTCCAGTGTGTTCCTGTATGCGTGTGCCGTGTTCAGCTTCTGCTGTGTGTGCGCGAACAGATCCCAGCTTCCATCTGGAAACTCGGTATGATTTCAACACCCCCCCCACAAAAACCTTTATCAGTTTTAAAGTAAGATGGTGAGGGGATTATAAAGAGCTCCACTGTGCCAGTAAAGAACAAGCATCATGGTAAGATGTCTAATTCAAGGAAGTTTGGACTGCTCTCAAGTTTTTTCCCCCCTCTTTCTTATTCTTGTAGCTGGTAATCACTGACAACTTAGAAATGACTGAAAAGCAGAAATGTTATACCTTAAAGATGAGTTCTGGGGTGCTGGCAGCCACCTCCTCGATATCCATACCTCCCTGGGGGCTTCCTACCATGACAGGACCATTGAAGGAGCGGTCCATTAGGATGGCAAAATATGTCTCCCTGGTAATATCCAGGGCCTCAGCAACCATCACCTGCACATTGCAAAGCACAAACAGAGGGGCTGGATAGAAGAAGGTAGCTATGCTACTGATCTGACATCACTAAGAAAACATTATTATTAAGGGGAAAAAAAGGGAAATAAGTCATTTGTGTTCCCCTTTATTCCGACCAGTATTTACAAAAACTCCGAAAATGTTTAACTTTATCTTTTAAAAGTAACACATTTACAACTAGCTGTACAAAACAAGAACATAAGCAGAGTGCAGAGATTGGCACAATCTACGTGCAACAGCTCTGAGGAAATGTCATCTGTTATGAATAAAAGAAACAGAGGCAAATAGAGAGGGATTGTGTGTTCATTCAGAAAGAGAGGCAGGAGGAAGCAAGCAAGAAGCCCATTTGAAAAGGAAAGGAAAAAAGACTTGACAGGAAACTATCAGTTCTGTGGTGGTTAATGGGGTGCAGGTTTGGTGGAAGGGGTGTTTGTTTGAACATGCACAGCCCTTATGTTCTGCTTCCACCTTATCGCCCAGTGAATGAGGATGGATCGGCTTTTCTGCGCTCCGTGTTAACAGACAGCGCTCCTATCTTCTTGTCCGAAAGTTGTTTTCCCCACTCACTCAAACAACCTTTTAAGTTGCCTGTCGTTTGACTTATACCAGTTTCTTCTCTCAAACTAAACATATTCTTTTCTCCACAGTCTATTTCTATCTTTCTCTGCCTCGCTCACCTGTCCCGCCTTGTTTCCTCATCTCTCATTCAGAGCTATGAGAGTGAAAATCCACACAGATACACGAGTGCTGCCCCTTATCTGTGTTGTAGGACGGGTTGAGCGTTGGTGTGTGCTCCCATTGGCAGGTTGACAGCTGAGCTCTGGCTGTCATCGGAAACGCCGGGTTCTGACTACACCGTTATTGTACTCGAGCCGTTAGGCGGCTCTTTGCCACGTCAGATTTCTGTGCTGTGTGAGATTTTCTTGGTAAGACAATGATTGTAGATGTCCAATTGGTTTTCACTTCTCTTCTCAGTCAGATCTAATCCAGGTTTTGGCCATATGTTTGTGTCTTTTATCCGCCTTTGCCTTCTGCCTCAGACAGCGAGTTAACTCTGAGCTTGTTGAATTTTCTGTAGCCGCCGTCAATAAAAATGATGTGTGATGCTCATTTGATTCAACGTAAACTTTACAGGGGAAACAGAAACAGAGATGAGGAGAGACAAAGAGGAAGGCAGCAGGACACACAAACAAGCCACAGACTGAGACGGCTTCGTCACCTGGAAAACGTCTGTTTTCAGGGGGGACGACATGCAGCATGCGAGCAGAGAAAATAGTATTCCTGCTTGTTAGTGGCGCACAGAAACAGTTGTTTACCAGACACTTTAAATTCACAGTGGGTTCTGTTCAATTTATGCAATGAGCCATAACACCAGCTAGTGCAACCCAAAAGTAAACATCGGGGGCTAGCTACTATTAAAACTGAGCACAAAACAACAACAGCAAAACTGATATTAATATGACAGAAATTAATTACTGGACTCAAAATGACTTGAAATGAGGTCAAAAAAAGGCAAGAAAAGATAGCGAGGGTAGAGATCTTTTCCTTCCCTCTGTCTCTGCAGTGGCTCACCGTTTTCACTTTCACTCCCTCTTTTGGTGTCTGCTTAGTAGTCAGGTTGAAACCCAGCATCTTATTGGCCAGCTCACCAACGACAGCGGGGCTAAAGGACAGAGGTTGTAGGTCAAACAATATCACTTCTTTGAAATAAATCTTTATCATGAAGCCAAAAAATAAAAGACTTCTAAAATAAAGGTGGAAAAAGCAGGAGGGGTCTACAGATGAAAGCGCATTTCTTCCCCTCTCAATAACTTTGTTCGGTTGAAAAGAAATATGTCTCAGCACTTTCTCGGTATTAGTCCAAAATATTCTGATGAAGGACAGCTTTTGGGTACACGTGCACACTGCTGTGACTCAAACTCCGCATTTTCTCTCCATTTAAAAGCAGCACGCATGCTGAGGCTGCTTCTGTTAGCCTGCTCTGCTTTTGCAAGTGAATACAAATGAAGCTCGGGGTTGTACTCATCCTTTGATAGATGAGAGGAAGGTGAACTGTGCACTCATGTCACTGTCTGGGGACGATGAACTTCACTGTATCTCACTTTGAAAAAGTTTCCGGCCTTTCCGAACCCCGAAGTAGGGTGATGATGATACATGCTTGGGACAATTGTCATAAATCACCTTTCTGCCTTTGCGGTGGCAGCAAGTTGTAGCTACCTTTACTAAGAAGACAGCATTTTTTATTTTTTTATTTATGTATTTTATACGGGGGAAACTTGGTGGAGGGAAATGCAGTTCCTGAGCAAAGTAAAGCTCTTTTAAGATTTGTTTAGCCTTTTGAAAAATGCATAAGATTTCAGAGTGAGCCCTCATTGAAGAAATACATCCATCACACTTCGCAACTCTGAGCAGGAACAAAATAGTAGCACAAAACCCAATAAACCCGAGCGGGGAAACTGAAAATGGGGTGAGTAATGCTTCAGTCGACCTTAAAGCCCCTTTTTCAACATTTAATTGAGGGTAGTTGTTCGAAAACGAGACAGTGGAAGAAAGAAAAATGTTTATTTGCAGCCCGAGTAATCCTGACTGTGTCTTTGTGCCTAGGGAGCATCTTCAGAAAGCTCTTTGAGCCTCCTCGCTGTAAAAGCCGCTGTTGTTGGAGAAAATAACATCAATCTATTTCCTACAGTAACTCACAGTGTGAAATGCACGTAGGGGCATACTTACTCCTTCGTTAAGTGCACTCCACCTTTAAGGCCGCTGTCGAACACACCCTTGCCTCTGCCCCCGGCCAGAATCTGAGCTTTCAGCACGATCTCTTTGGCATCTGAACAACAGAGTGAGACATACAGAGAGATAGAGAGAGGGAACGAGACAAAAGGAGGAGAAGAGAAAGTCAGACGGAGCACTTAAGATATAAGCTCATGCCCTTGAACGCACCCTTGAGCCTGTCAATTATTTGTCCATATGATTGAAGGAAGGAAGGAGGGAGGAAGAAAACAGAAGGCTGGCTAACATTCCTTAGCAGAGTGATCATCTGCAAGACTTTGACTTTAGTTTATACTAAGGTCCTGTTGTAATGCATCACAAAGTTAACTCTATTAAGTCTACAGACAGCCGGATGGTGGAAAATAAATATCTTTTGTAACCTAATGTTATTCTTCTTGGCTCAGACAGTGACAGGTCTTAACCTTCCCACCAACCCAACAGGACTCGTGGACAACATCCTTTCATATACATTTCAGATAAGACTTCCTTAAACACCAATTATAGTGCATTCCAGATCTAAGGGCTCCCAATGAGGCATTCATCTGTTTATAGTCCAGTAAAGAACATACC
Organism: Pundamilia nyererei; assembly: GCF_000239375.1. Taxonomy (NCBI): domain Eukaryota; kingdom Metazoa; phylum Chordata; class Actinopteri; order Cichliformes; family Cichlidae; genus Pundamilia; species Pundamilia nyererei. The sequence goes on along the minus strand of NW_005187443.1, from coordinate 334,674 downwards.
AGTTTTATCAATGGACACTTAAGTCCATTAATTAATGTTTTTTAAAGAAAAAGTACAGGTGGTTTAACTTGTCAACAGCATAAATGCATCTTTTAAAGATTATTTTTTGGGGCATTTTAACCTTTATTTGATAGTACAGCAGTGAAAACAGACAAAAAAGTGGGGAGACAGAAGAGAGAGAAGGAGACACAGGTCAGCTTGAACCTGGGCTGCTGCACTATAGCCTTGTGGCATATGATCACCTGTTCACTCACTGAGGTAAACTGGATCTCTGAAATGCATTTTTTAAATAAATAAAAAGCAAAGGAAAATAAAAACCTCTGACCTGATGCTGGTGTTAGCTCAAAGGTCAAAGAAATACGAAACTAATGTGAAAAAAAAAAAGCAAACATCTGTCTCAGCTGCTGAAAATGGTAAATACGAACAATATGAAGGGACATTAGCAGGAACACAACCTGGATGAAAAAGCAGTGTTATACTTACAAAGCATTTTTGTCACTAAGCTCCATGCTTAATCATAATGTCAATAAAGCTCCCTTCAGCTGCTCTCTTATTCAAAAAGGGGTCGCCACAGCCGGTAGCTTCACATTTGATTTGGCAGATATTTATTTATTTAACATTAGACGCCCTTCCTGATAAAATCTCCCTGGAATTTGTGTCTCCTGCTGGGATTTTAACCAGGGAGCTTCTGCTGTTGGGCGGAAGTATAAAGCACTACACAATGTAGAGCCACTAACTGCGATCTCAGTACTGATCAAAATAACTGTGATGATCATTTTGGAGTTATCAGAGTATTAGTGGAACTACTTTCCCAAAGAAGTCAAAATCCTGGTGGCTATGCTAAAACAGTACAGGAGAGCTTCTGAAGAACAGAAATGTCTACAAATTTCAGGTGACTGAATTTCAAAAGACATATAAGCTAAAGTGGTGGACACACTGACAGAAGATTACCATTTCTGGGGTGATTGCCATTATAATAAATTTAAGAATTAAAAGATCCACATAAGGAAGAAGGAAAATAAAAACTTGGTAAAGCATTGGAAGTCTTGGAAGTTTGGAAACATGACCTTGCCCTAATTACTTAACCACCCAGCATCCCCTTCGCTGTCACTGCCACCTTCCAAGCAGGCGCACCAGGAGGTCGTCTCTGAGCTCTCTCTTCCGCATCTTACCCACAATCCCGCACTATTCAAATGGATCAGAGGACACTTGATGAAAGATGGTCTACAGTTAGGTTATTATTATCTAGGTGGGGAGAGTTCAACCTTTGACAGGTAGCTGCCAGCACGTTGGGAAGTGGGTGGAGGGGGCGTAGAAACGTGGTTAAGAAGACACCTTGACCTTGGCTCCTCCCTTGATGGCATTTAAAAAAATAAAAACTCTTGACGTCTAAGGGAAGGGTGGAATAGATCGAGGACCTGGTGAAGCTGGAGGGGCTAAAAATGTTTTCCATGTTCACTGTTGCTGCAGTTTAAAACAAAAAGAAGGAGAAA
>NW_005187443.1:325758-333161 GCF_000239375.1 Pundamilia nyererei | reverse complement strand
GGGGGGGAGAGAAAAAAGGACCCAGGGAATACAGGCTTGGACAGGGTGACAGGGATTAAACTAACACTGCATTAGTGAGGCCCGTTCTGCGAGGAGAGTTAAAGGCTGAGGGGAGAGGGGAAGCGAAAGCATGAAGAGATGGAGAGAGAATGAAAGGTGAGCTCGTATGCAAAAGGCTTTGAGAGCTTTGAGAGCAGTTATAAATGAATAAATATGTTAATAAAAAAACTGCTACTGCACAAAATTAAAAAGAGTTCAAAGCAAGATGAGAAAGCATGTCCTGCGGGCATGTGCAGCGGAGAGGGACAGCACAGAGGAAATGACTTTTGCTTTAAAAAGAAGAAATAATATATAGAAAAAAGAAGCAAGTTAAAGAACAAGGATGTGGCCCAGCAGGGAGGTTGCATCATTGAGGTGTGAAGAAAGGTAAAGAACTAAGATAAGACGTCATAGCAAGTACACTAAAATATATAGAAGAAGAAAAGGGTATGTGGCGTGTTAAGGAAGGTAATGGTGTGAGAACAAGGCAGGTGTTCATTCTTGCTGCACTAGTAAGTGAAGCCAATCTGCACACAATAAGATATATAAGCAATTTCAGCATTTATGAATAGCCACAGAAGCTGTAATGTGCTGATAATAAGAGAAAACTTTAGAGGAAAAACAGAAGAAGCAGATATAATGTGATAAACTGTGAGTATTACCAATCACAAAGACAGCATGATTAAACAGGACACACTTGCCTCTTCCCATCTCTCTCGGTCTCTCACACACACCATGTAGAATCTTACAAATAATGCTGTTTAACACTGAAACATCAATCTCAGTTGAAATGCATGGAAATTATAACAATGTCCTTAAAGATCAGAGTGAAAGAGCAGTGTGACCATTAGCTGGTAGTATGGCAGACAAGAGATGGCTCCTAACACTGAGAGAAAAAGGTTGGTCCATAATGAGAGCAGCGTGAGGACAGGATGGAAAAGGAGTAATAAAATGTAAAAAAAAATCTGAAACAAGTCAAAGTTTTCTTATGTCAAACTGTAAAGAAAAAGCAGAAACAAGGGCACGTGTCTGAAGTTAATAAAGACACCAGCAAGCGCTGCTGATGAGTCACAGCTCAAGATGTTCACACAGTGGAAAAAATGCAATATTTAGCTCTAAACATCTGAAAGGTGACACAGGTGGGTGTTTTATCACAGGAACATTTTCTATGTTCTGATTACGTTGCTTTGTTGTATGTTTTCTTTACAGTACTGGCTAAGTGAATAATCCCTTTCTGTTATCCAGCCACAATAATTAAAAAAAAAAAAATCTCCTCAGACTGATATTAGTTTGCTTATCAGCTGAACGAGAATCCTCTTCTTAGTCGGAGGGAGACAGTGTTTCATAATCAGCTAACTGCTTCCATTTGTATCATGCATGGCCCTCTGTGAAGAAATGGAGCTAGATTTTCATCTTCATTTATTTTCCATTTCTTGGGGACACACGGAAGGAGATTAACATTGCACAACATCTCCGATCTCATCGTATGCAATTTGAGTAATGCGGTCATCATCCTTGGGAAATACTTATTTCCCAGTAATGAGAGCAAATCAACTCCCAGTCTGCTTGCCAGTGAAGGCAGCTGGCAAAGAGGACGTTACTTCTGCAGTCGGTGTCTCTTTCACCCCTTTCTTTCTGTGCACTTTGAAAGGCTATTCTCTTCCCCCACCCTCCTCCCTCTGCATGTAGCTCATGAGCGGCCAACAGCACAGTTAGCTTTGGTCTGATATTTAATTAAGCCTTCGAGGCTGCGCCATGAGGGGGAATGCTGCCTGGTAAGGGACAGATGCGGGCTATGCGCCAATCCGGAGAGAGTAAGATGAGGCTACCATCTGCAAGGAGAGAGAAAAAGATCAGGGTGGCCCTCCCCGACACTCGTGTGCTGTAATGAAAGTAATGCGGCGGCTAAATGGGGAAGACTAATCAAACTCTAGGGAGTAAGGAGAAAACAAACACAAGCCACGAACAGCTACAATCAAACACAGCCAGTCTGAGTCTCAGCCTTCCTATGGATAAATACCATTAACACCAGAGGAAAGACAGTAAATAAAAAAAAATAAAAAGAAACGCAGTCAAACCCTCAACATCTGTGCTCGATTATGATGCCAGACAGTGCTGATTGCTGTCGAACAGGTGGAATCTGTTCTTTAGAAGAAGAAAAAAGAAGAGGCCGGAAATGTCAGTCTACAGGATCATTAAAACAAGTAGCGTAGGCACAATTATACTTTCCCAGTATAGAGCTATTTTACGATAAGTAGGAGGAAAAAAACAAAACAATCTGCACCTCCATTTGCTTCCATCTAGAAGCACATAGTGTACCTTTAAATAACTTCAATTATGCTGTCAGCTGCATATTGATGTCAAGAAAGCTAGTGACTCTGTCGACTCTAGTTTATGAGTCACTTTGCCGCAGTGATTTTTGGCTGTGTCACAACTATGTATCAGTAATATTGTGAAAATGGACTCATAATCTACTACAGCACCATAGGCAACGCAGGAAACTAATGACCCGAAACAAAGAAACCATCTAATAAGCTTTACTAATTGTTTAAGCACAAAAGTGAATATGTGCGCCGGGTTTTTACCTTTCATGTGAAGTAAAAGGCAAATTTAGGGCCAGCGCTTAGTTCTGTAAAATGCTTAGTGTAATAGCCTTATCAACACATTTTATTTTAATTACACTTAGGCACCATTAGGGCAAGTGCACAGAGCGGGTCATGTTTAATGACTGCTTGTATAATGATTTCATTTACGACTCCCATTTCCAGAAATGCTGGAATGCGATGTAAAATGTAAATCAAAACAAAAGGAAATCATTTGCGAATCATTTAAAGCCTAAATTTAATTAAAAAACAACAACACAGAGACAAATCATCAAACTTTTTTTTTAGTTTTTTTAAGCCGTGCTCATAAATAACTTGTTAACGGCAAAAGATTTTTATAAACTGGTCGGCATGCATCCATCATTCCCTGCTTATCCCATTCAGGGCTGGGATACACCTGGGACAGCCTGTCTCTTACAGGGCTAGCACTTTAAAATCAGCACGCTAGTTAAATAACAATGAAATTTCCCAGTTTCAGTATTCGACAATTTTTCTTTGTGCCATCAAATGTCTAATTGAATACAGTAAAATCATTGTTTTTAACAAAGGAATACAGATTTTTAGAAGATGGGGCTGTAAGCGCAGCAGATAAAGCTGACATTATCTTGGAAAAAGTTCCGCTTTCTCTAAACTTTTACCTTTTTTCCCCCAATTCTACCAGACTGTGAAAAGGTCAGGCATTAAATGGTTTTCTATTCATGCAGCGATGGCAAGTGAACCAAAAGGAGAGACAGGAAAATAAAATCTCTCTGTTTTGCATCTACCTTGACATATAATGGTCTTGAAATTCTTTAAGCAGAATATGTTGCCTGTTCAGTTGAGGTTGAAAAGTCAACCAACATTTATAAATCATAAGCGCGCTTGGTAAAAGCCCTCTTACTACTGGCGCGTCAGTTCAACCAGATATATGGGCCTAACAAGACTCTAACAAACAGATTTGAACACCAAAATAGCCAAAGACTGCAACATTTATCCTCTTTGTTCGCTACAACTAAATAAATAATTATCATGTCACTGTCTTGTCTGGTTAAGCCCAGTGTCCATGTGTCTCTGCATCTAATGATGCATCTCGGTGCTACTCAGTGGAAAAAGAATATCAGTTTCCCTGACCAACAATGGCACCTCTTTGTGACACTCCTCCAGTCACGGCTTGCATGACAGCTGAGTCCTCATTAGAGGACAAGTCCACCTGAATTTCAGACACAGGACAGCACCTCTAATGACAACTTGAGATGCCCCCGGTCTCCTCTCAGTCTTTTTTCCCCCTTTTTCTTTTTTTCTTTTTTTTTTAATTGCCATGCAAGCAGAAGGGTGATCATAATGATAATGGTGTTGTGGAGCAATGGGTGCTAAATGACCATGGAGATATCTGCAGGGCGAATCATTCGTCTCGGAGCAAAAACCAGGGTGAAGACATTTACTTGTATCGAGGCTCATCGGGAAACAGTTAACAAAAAGAAAAAAAAAATCAACTTGTTAAAGACAAGATCGCCAGAAAAAAAAGAAAAAGAGTAAAAAAAAAAAAATAAAATAAAAAAGTTTAACTAGCTGAGAGGCCCTTTTATTGACTGATACAATTTCTTCACTTCAGCATTAACAACTGCAGAGAAAAACTCTAAAATCTACAGACATCTGCTGCTGCATTAGTGGGCAGGAGGAACGCAATGCCAATTCCACTGATGACTAATGAAACGTATCTAATGGCTGGAGCTCACTACAACGAAGCACAGCCGAGCTTGCACATTTTACTCCACAATTTCTGTATCTGCTCGAACTACTTTCAACTCCGGCACGACCAGGTGCCCCATGTTTACCCGATGTGCCCTGACAACAAACAATAGGCGGCACGCTCACTGGCACATTAGTATCATCCTAATACGATAGAGAAGACGTGTGAAAAATAATTCCACATCTCACCCACAACATGAAAAGGTTGTGGTGCGTAATGAGGAGGTGGAAACACTAAGCTGCTTACGGAAATCAGCTCTTTGAGAGACAGGCTGCTTTACCCTGCAAAGCCTATTTACAGCTGTTAAGACAATTTCAGATGCATTGCTTTTTTCCCCCTTTTTAAAACCAACGCAAGACCTAAGAGCCAGCTAATGTAACGGATAACAACAGGTCCTTGGAGAGGGCAGTGTAATGTGCATCTGCTTGTTTATTTTGGAATGCTCATATTGTGCTTGAAAATTCTCGACGTTTTTATGCGCATGTGTCTTCACAGCTATCATGCTGCCTACGGGTGGTTTTCTGCTTTGTCTCCAAGTCGGCGGGTCGCTGTGTCTGTGTTAATAACCTTTTGTTTCACACCCCCTCCCCACCCCCACTTTCTCTCCTCATTGCGTGCTATGCGTGTTATCTTGGCAGGTAGTGAAAAACTGCAGGCTAACATCTGTCTTCCTGTGTGACAGAGCAGCACTATGGAGGGGTGAGAGCTGTTCAGTCCATCAGCAGGAGCCCTGCAGTGAGTGAGACGGTGAGACGCAGATATCTGCAGTTGGCTCCAGCTAACAACCTGCTTTTGTTTACTTATCCCCTCCGATGTGATTAAACTGGCAAATGAGTACCATCTATGATGATTTTACAGAAGGTCTGGGCACATTTTGAGGGGGTGTTTAGGAAATACTAAAAATAGGGGGAGCTGCGAGTAGGAGTGAGCAACAACAGCCTGAAGTAAGGGACGAATGAAAAAGAAAAATCATATCGGAAAGAAAAATAAACAAATGTACAGTAAAAAAAAAAGAAAAAAAAAGTTTTGCATTGTACGTCTCAAAACACTCAAAACACACTCATGCTATAATACACTCACGACTTAAATATGAATAAAGTCAACACGTATTGTGGAAGAAAAGAAAAAAGACACTTTCACACATATATAGTATACAACATATATAACTGGATAGTTCTGTGACAAAGACATTACAAGGCTGAAAAGAGTGACTAAAGAAGAAGAAGGCAACAGCGCACTGTGTGGTTTCAATACATAAGAAACTCCAATGCTGTTTTAACTTCACAATCACAATTTAAGAGCTATGTAACTCATCCCATTTAGAACGTGTGCAACAAGTTCTAAATGGGATGAACCAGGATTGTCTCTACACATAACAGACAATTTACCAAAGAACCCATTTTAAATTGTATCTTTAGGCACTTAAGCCTCTTGCCAAAACACAATTTGTTCTCATTTTATTATTTGACTCTAGGAAAACTGCCAAAGATAACAGTCTGACAGGCATAAAATATTTTTGGAACAGCACGGTGATTTCCAAAGTGCTATTACCCAAACATGTGGCACATCTCAGCATGGTGTGCAGTGCGTTCTTAAAAAAATATTGAGGAAACTGGACAAGTAGAAGACAAAGGATGACTTGTATCTGAAAGACTTGCCCTTAACCCTCATCAGAAATGGTCTCAGTGGTAGGATGGCAATCAAGAAGTTATTATTAAGGGAAATTGGAGAAAAGGCTGAGGCATGCCAAATTACAACTAACAGCTACAAATTTGTCAGTTTCTTATCATTTGGGCACAAATATTTCATATCAGTCTCTTAGCAGCTGCAGCCAATGACCTGACGGATTTTCCAATCATGTTTTTACTGCAAACTATACATTACACTGTGCAGTCAACACAAAGACTGAGTATTACTAATTATGCACTGTTGGTCAGCAAACATTAAATATCCAAAAGATAGTGGTGTGTTAAAAAAAAAAATGTCTATCTGGAAGCCACAGACTCAAGACATAAACCGCTTAAACAGCTCTTTCATATATAGGCTTGCATGTCAAAAAAGAGGTAGTGAGCTAGCAAATACATCTTCCCCTGTGTGTTTGCTCAGTGATTCACAAGCTCACCCATCTGAATGGTTGACACCAAACAGACCCAATCTCAGCACAGCTCCACTCACCACATAATGTTTACACTGGAAACAGTAGAGGTGGAAATGACAAAGACTCTGATGGAAATTGCTGGCAGCAAGAGCACAAAGATGGCAGCGAAACAAGCGCAAAATTCAGAGGCTCAGGCTGCATATTCTCATGAAGTGCGAGAACCCGTTGTAACATCAAGTGGCTTGATAGATGAGCAGCTGCTTCGGTGTCCTCTGTCCAGCAGACCAACGAGGAGAGGACGCAATGAGGGCTCCAGCTGGTCTACACAGTCACACAGACCAACTTCTGAGAGGGTCGTCTCATCTCTCAATACTTCAGACAAAGACAGAAGAAAAAGAGCTGTGGTTGAGCCAACACTACTCAACGCTAACTGCTACTGTCAGCGCTTTTCACCAGAGACTCTGCCTCATTTTCTGAAGGGGGAAGATGAAAGTGGTCTTAAAAGGCGCTTGAAATGTTGAAGTGCATGAAGCAGCTCCAGTGGGGACAGTGTGAATGAGAAGGGAGGATGTGCACAGCGAGGAGAGGTCTGGCCATTTTCCGTGTTTTAACCATGTTTGACAGTAAAATATTTGTCTGTCCCTCGCTGAAAAGGAAGAAGGGCCCCATGTGCACGCGATGTGTACAGTACCTTTTCCCCCCGTTTTCAACCCTCTATTGAAGTGCAAGATATGTCCAAACATTTGTCATTGATAGAACGGGAGAGTTATCACACACAGAGCTGAGTATAATAGAATTTGATGACAACAGCACTGCTATCCAAATCAAGGTAGGCAAAAATTGGATGTGAACTGGAGAGAACGCGCGCACACACACACACACACACACACACACACACACACACACACACACACACACACACACACACACACAC
>NW_005187443.1:320980-325738 GCF_000239375.1 Pundamilia nyererei | reverse complement strand
CACACACACACACACACACACACAACAGAGAGAAAATATCACTGCGTTGCTTCTTACAAATTCACTGCTCAATGAATCATGGAATAGCCTTAATAAAACATGCAATTTAGGCTGAGTATTATTCAGATAATGGCTCTACAACTGCACAAGTTTTGGGACACAAAGGCATAAAAGAGCTCAAGTGAACTGAAGCATGAGTAACGCTAATGTGCCATATAAATACTCAAAGCCCACGACAAGGTTTCAACATTTTTCTGATTGTCAAGTCCTACAATACATATATGATACCAAGTCAAAGCTCACGTTTGTACAGTGGGTTAGATTCAATTACATGCATTGCAGTTTGTTCATCAATTCAATTTTCACCATTTTTGCTTAATGTATATTTATGCATATAAAATCTGTTAGTTCACAGTCTGTTTCATGCAGGTCAGGTGTAGTAGCTGCCAAGCACAAGCTTTCGAGAAGTCAGCAATATGTGCAGATTTCTATTTATTTCTCTGGTTGAAATCCAAAAAAGGAAGAAGAAAAAAAGACACAGTTGGATTGGCACTCGCATTCATTTTTCATTCAAGTTTGAATTAAAGAAAAGATAATGAAATGTATTTCACTTCATTTGAATGCATCTCATGTAACCTAATTTTAAACTACTTAAGATGTAGAATTCATTTCATTTAGTAAAATTTCCACTAATTCAATTCAATGGCAAGCTAAGATGCAGTGTTGGATATGTTATTGTGGTTGTGTCGATGCAAGACAGTTGCCTTTATACAAAAGAGCAAACTGTCTTTCCTCCATCCACACCCTTTCGATCTGTGGTGCTGAATCCAAAATGTTTCCACTCATAACTTCCCAGGATGATTCTCCATTCAGGCCTTTACTTCATCCTCTGACTGCATGACATTTGCATCCAGTATTTACTGCTCTTTAAACAAATGCCGTCTTCCCTCTATCCGTGCAATGTTTCCTCTGCCACTACAGTAGCTGCCTTAGAGGCTTAAAGTCGAGAATTTTTCACTTTAATTCTTCAAGCTTTTCTTTTCATAAAATTGTAAACCATATTTACTCTAATCACACCTTTGGTGATCATGGCCAAAGTACTCAATTTTGACTCATCCAGACCTTGCTTACAAATATCGCTTCATATAGTGCCATTTACAGCAGATGTTCATTTCTGAGACGAGGTGGCAGGTTGGGTTTCCCTCTGATGACTGTTAAATGTACCTATTTGTGCAAGAAACACTGCTACTTAAGAAAATAACATACTGAAAAAGAAAGACCTCATTTCCAACCTGCCAGGCTTTGCTGACTAAAGCAGTGATTTTTAACACTTAGAAAAGTCTGTGCTCCATTTTCTGACTTTTGCAAACAAAAATACCGACTTTCATCAGTGGAGTCTGCTATAATGTAACATTTACTGCCTCACTGCGAAAAAAAAAAGCTGTGTAATGGCACTAGTTTGACAGACTAGTCTACCTAGTTTAACCATTGAATAGAGCAGGGCGATATGGCCAAAAATATTTATCACGATATATATTTGAAAATTTGCGATAACGATATAACCGACGATATAATTGATGCAAGACAAAATACAACTCCACAACATTACTAGCGCAAAAAGACAACCTTCCATTTATTTTCACTTAAACAAGAAGTTGGTTTTTATGTACATTAAAGCTTTATAAAAATGTAACAGTGCAAATGCAAATTTCTTGCTGAAAGTTTAACCAAAAGGCATTTCCAGTAGAAATGGGCTGACATATCCTGAGCATAACCATGTATAATATCCACTGAAGTTAAAAAGAGGTGCTTTGCAACATTAAACTGCAGTGTGCAGTACGTATTTTTCGGACCATAAGGTGCACAGGATTATAAGGCACATTAAGCGAAACAAAGCAGTCAGATAAGTCAAACTTTATTAAACTCATTCTTCTTGCTTCCTCCACTTCTGTACCATTGATTCATTAATGTTGAATTCTCTGGCAGCTGCTCTATTCCCATGTTGTTGCAGTATATTAATGACTAACCTCGTATTGTGGATGGATTATCTCAGTTGTTCTCCTGACTGAAGTTTGGTCCGTTTACAGCATCCTGCCATGCGATTGCATTTGTCTCTAACCATGAAGAACCTTCACGTTAACTTTTATAAGTGGAAAAGTGTTAGTGTTCGTCCTCCAGCTTCACTGTTTATGTTATGCTAACATAGCTGTGTCGCTAGCGATCACGTAGCACATCATTATATACCAGCTAGCCCAACTTCAGTAACCCTACAAACGTCACTGCTGTTTAGTTTCCTGTCTTCATTTATGTTGGAAGTGATAGCAGAGCTGTACGTTTGATTTTTTTCAGAAATCTCTCAGTCAGAACATGCTATATCATGCTTAGGTAACTAGCGAAACTAGCGAGCTAACTTCCACTAGCTTCCTGCTAACTTCTAACTCCGTTAAATGTATAAATTTTGTTTTCATGGATGCCTGGAAGTTAAACTTCATAGTTACACCTGGTAAAGCAGCAATGCTGATTGTTTTATTAAAGATGAAAGAATTTAGGCAGTTTTTAACTCTCAGTGATGCTGCAGTGTTCGTTTGACCAGAAGCATACGGAGTTTAAGACCCAGATTACTCCCAGATTTAAGAGCATCTTAGTCCGACAAATACGACAATAATGACGGCCGCTTGCCTGTTCTGCAAAAAAATGTGCTTTGTCGTGTATCTGACGGACAAACACCAAACCAGTTCCACATCACTGAAGTTGCACCATTCTTACAAACCAATTCTGGTTCAGCTGTTTCACTCAACAATCGGCCATGTGCGTATGAAAACAAAGTTTTACTCATATTCTATCGCGATATTTCATTTTCCTAACGTTGCCTAACATTATACCGGTATTACCGTGAACGGTATAATATGGCCCAGCCCTACCATTGAATCGAGTAATTAGTCATATCCCCCAACTACACTACAAAGTACCACAGCGGTGCATTAAGCCTGGTGAAATGTCAGGAAGGTGTGAAGGTTTGGAAAAAAATAGAAACCACCCGAGCCTGATCTGTTTGCTTCATTTTTAGATCCTCAGTGTGAACAGCACACGGCTGCCGAGTGTTACCACCAAGTCTGACGAGTCATACAATTTATCAGCTATGAAGGTGTGATCAGCTGAATAAGAAATCTTGACCTTCACAACAAAGTTCTAGCCCGTCAGTTTAGCCCCAATGACTTTATGCAGTTCTGGCACTTTATAATTGAACAGTAACTGAACACACATACAATAATTGCTGTTAAATTATTTTTCACTAAGATTTAACCAGCACACATTTTTACTTGCATTATTCATTAGGAAAAAAACAAATCTGATGTAATAGGGAATTTTAAGAATGCCTCATGCTCACCCTTTTGTATTAATCCAATGCAACGATGTCCCATGTTCATTAAGAAATAAAGCTACAATAAAACAAGATGTTCAAGCAGCTATAATGATCGACAAACACCCCAATTATCTAATATTAAATAAAAATAAGAACAAAAAAAATAAACACAGAAAGCACAGCACAGAATTTCTGGTGGCAAACAGGCCAGTCTAGACAGATCAGAGGGGAGCGTGAGGGAGGCCTCAGGTGAGGTGCGTCATGGTTGGATAAGGAACTCCTCAAAATGACTTGTGGTGATGCCCATGGTGGAAAAGTGCATTTTCATGACAGATGGCACTGGCTAGGCCGTGTGTGGGGTTGGTGTAGAGGCATATGGTACCCTCTAGATGATCTCATACAGCAGCGCCAGGCTCAGTTGGAGGTGTAAATGTTTCTCTGCACCCTGCCAGAGGAAGTGGAACCATTCGCATCACCAGCAAAAGTGTATGTGTGTGTTATGTCATACCTTGTAAGACTGGCAGTTTAGTTAAGACTAATGAACTATTGTGATGTATCAACACGTCTGACGTGTGGGTGTGCGTTTGTGTTGACCTGAAATGCACTCAGTTTCACCTCTCACCTCACCAGCTAAACCTTGTAACCTCTCCACCAGACCGAAGGCACGCACGTACACAACTGAAACTATATGTGTAATATATTGAATAAATGTTTTAATCAAATGATACTACTTACAACTTAATAAAAGAATATAAAAGAAAAAGATAACAATGAACAACCTGGTTATTCAAATAGCCTCATCCAGAGAGCTCCTCAAAATAACCACCAAAAAATGCACACTTTACAGAGGAAACAAAGACATTTCAGAAGTATACTTCCTGACTTATTCTGAGTCATCTGTTACCAAACAAACTCAAACGCAGCAGGTTGTTGAATACACTCAGGCCTTTATTCAGGCCTGTTTCTAGATTATATGTGATATATTTATTGTAAGCCTGTATGCAATCTTTCCATAGCTCTAGGCCACTTTACTCAATAGATCGGCCGGACATCGCGCATATTTCATATGAAGAGTACAGAAAGTGTTGGTTCAACATACCGTAAATATAGGTTGAGCTTTGATGAGGTTGTGCTGCGTATGGAAACTTGAGATACGGAGATGTGGCGGTTAAGGTTTGGTTAGAGCATGACAGTCTGATGAAAGCTCTAAGGTTTAAAGATCATTCAAGTAAGGAGTGAACAGGAAATACAGCGGGACACTTTTTTTTCTTCCCACGACCGAATTATGATCATGTTGTCATGCATGTGATAAAAATATAGTATTTTATAATACTACTGTAGGGCTGTGCAATATGACCAAAATCTCATATCCCGATATAAGAATTCTATCGTCC
>NW_005187443.1:302189-320479 GCF_000239375.1 Pundamilia nyererei | reverse complement strand
ACTTTAAGAAATTAATACAGCCACTACAGTGACCATCAAAACGATGAAAAAATATTGCCGTAAACAGTTTATTTTATTTTGATAATTTTGATACTAGCAGCCTATCACAAAAACAAATTTGTTCCCATTTTGTTCCCATTAGCAATGAATCTAGAAAAAAAAAAGAAGCCAAAAACAGCGGAGTTTGACAAGCATAAAAACAGTACCAGCACCAACAAGGTGATTCCCAAAGAACAATTAAAAATATATATATATATATCTTCCTAACAAAATACTTTTTAAAAAATGAGGGGTGGCTTAAGACTTTTGCAAATTTCCACATCTGACAGAATTTTTGGCTTTTACAGCCCATGTAACTATTGTATGCAGCTGTAATTAGGTTGTTATTTAGCTGTTGTTTATATTGGGTTTTTTGTTCACTTCAAAGTTCAACAAAATGTATGGAAGCTAGTTTTACTGATACAATACGTACAAAAAACAATATGAGGTTCTTTCCCTTGAGTACAATAGATCCTGACCAACAAAAGAGCCTCTTTCACTTCTAAGAACATAAACCACTATATATAGAATAACCCCCCCCACACACACGGTTTTTATTCTGAGATTGACGTCTATGTCATCCGACAATCTGAGTGCTTTTAAAGTACCTCAACTTCAGAGGGGAAAAAAGTGGAAACCAATGTAAATGTGTCTGTGAGCTGGGAACATCCCATAGAGCTCTCGTTCCCTCTCCTATCCAGCAACATCACAAAATATACAAGAATAACCAAATTTGCAAAACTGCATAAACACACACATAAACCTGCCTCATCAAAGGGTTGGCTAATGTCAAGGTAGCTTGCTATTATTCAGTAAGCCAACATATCAAACCAACCATCCTTTTAATAAGCACACATGAGATTTGACAGCCATGCATAAAAACTGTTTACACTGAATATTCATAGCAGTGGGGAAAAAAAATAAATTAAAATATTTCCTTCCTCTGTTAATTGTCATTCTGGCAGTGAGGCTGTGCTAAGCACAAAGAGAGGAAGAGAGCAGCAGAGGGAGACTGAGGTGAGCGAGGAGTACGAAAAGATTAAAGTATAAAACTGAAAACAAGAAAGGGAAAAATGAAGGACGCAGAGAATATGACTGCAGCACAATTTCTGAAAGGAAAGTCAGGAAGATGACAATGCTAAAAGAGAACACTTTGCCATCTGATGTAAGCTGTACATATACACAAGTGTATGTTGCTCCCATTCATCACACAGGCTCAACATGCGGTTAAGATAAGAATCCAGACCGATGTTTTTTCCCATCACTGCTCTGTCAATGAACGAGTTCTGTGGGAGGCAGAGGAAATGGCAGACATGAAGGGCTTTCGTACCAAGAAAAGAGAGGGAAAATGTGGTTTTGATTTAGAATTCAGACTGAAAATCCATCAAGATTTGCTCTGCAGATGCATCTGTCAGGCGGGTGGCGACACACAAAGTGGACTGCATAATCATATTCTCTTTGGCAGTAGCAGGGCACAGGTATGTGTGTTTGTATATTTGTGTGCATGGCCGTGCAAATCTGCTTCGAAGGCAAACACAAAATCTATATTCATTACTGCAGTTACTGTGACATCTCAAACAAAGCATTTGTGAAAAATCTCTGCCTATGAAAGTTTTAGGCCTTAGCAGATAAGAAACAGCGCTTTCAAAAATGCACTAAAAAGTTATTTCTTTAAACTGTCTTTATAAAGTGCAGTATGCAGAACAAAAAATAGCAAAGGTGTTTATATTAAGTATGATTGCTTGCTTTTAAGACGGCACCGTTCCTTCTAGTTAGGTTTTAATTTCACTAAAACCACTTTGCCCTGTTTGGCATGGACACAGGATATCTGGGATGTGCTGTTTCTGGCGTAGGATGTTGCCCAAAGATCTTTTAGGCCCAGTGAACTGCTGGGTTGTGGCTCCTAGATAGGAATCATCTCTGGCCTGCACCTTAAATTTTGGATTAAAGGTGGCTCTGATGAGTTTGAAAGCTGGGTCAACACCTTGGGCTTTGTACACAATTGTGAGCCTGTGATACTCTGAGGCAGGCCACGCTGTCCTACTTGGGGTCCCTATGGAAAGCGTCATTGCTATAGTGTGCTGTGCTTTTTCTGCACAATGCTTAGGTAAGCAGTATGTGTCAAACTAACATCCACATGAATGCCAGGGCGCAAAGTTTCCCAGGAGAACATTCCATTGTAACAAGATCGTGTTATGCAATTTATCTGAATAAACTCAAGGAGATATAAAATAAAACTGGTCTGCAGCTGATCGGTTATATAGCAAGGATAGTGTACAAAAAGATCTCTGTCCAATATAGGCAAGATGTACCAAAATCCACACGGAACATACAAGCAAAACTGCTTGAGAACAGCAGAGCTAAGATCCTGCAGGAATTCAACTTTAAGCAGTTCCACGGTGACATGGTGGTGGCCGACAAGCAAAAAACGTTAGCTGTGATAGATGTGGTAATCCCAAGAAGGAGCATGAGAACGTCGAGAAGCACCAGGAGCTGAAGGAACAAAAAGAACAGATGTGGAAGGTGGAAGCTCAAAGTGATCCCCGTGGGAATACGAGCATCAGGTTGCTGTAAGCCCAAGCAGGGGGTCGCTCCAGGCACAGCATCTGAGACGATGCAGTCTTCAAATGACAGGATTGATTTCCTACTTGCATATTAAAATTTTTGGGTTATGGTGATGAAAATCTACCTAAAGAAAACAATCTGTTCCAAATCAGGCATTATCAGCCAATATGGTACAAACTCTAACTTTCATTTAAAGTATTTACATATTAAGGTTAGATTAAGAAATACTTAGATGGAAAAGTGTAATTTGTAGATGTAAACTGTAATCTGTACATGTACATATACACACACAAAATACAAAAATTAGTAGCTTGTGAATGTGAATAGTGGATGTGGGTCACTGGTTTTGGACCGACAGCAGCAGTTAGTGTGGTAACGTTTTCAGTGTCCCAGTGGACCAGCCATCACAAAAGCTCCCTGCAGGACTCACCCAGTACAACACTCAAGAAATCAAACTCTACTTTCTATGAGCCATTACCTGGTAGCGAATCACCCATCTGATGCAATGCAAACTCTCCCCTAAGAGTGTCATTCAAGTTAAAGCGAATTAAAAGTCTGCTCCAGATACATGTTTTTAATGCTTTGATAGAGAAGGATAAAATCTGTTTGTCCTCAGCAGCAATAGAACAAATCGGTCTGTGCCCACCTTACCAGAGCTGGACCACTCCACAGTCCATGAGAGGAATGAGAGTTTTTTTTTTCCTGTGTAACATTGCTGTGACTGAACTGCCAATTTAACCACTTCACGGTTAAGAGAGGAGAGCAGAGAGGAGTGTACTAGTTGGTGTGAATGTTTGAGTGTTTGTGTGCTCATAAAAGCAAGCCTACTCCGTGAATGTCATTCATCTGTGCCCGTGCTTCAATGTTTGACGAGTTCATTCAATTGTGTGTACGTCAGGGGTTCACAGCAGGACATCGAAATCCATGTGAGTCACTCTGATCAGCTCAGATACCCCAAACATCCATATATTTTGTAGAGAGCCATACCACGTGTCCTCTACAGTGGAAAGCCATGAAATAGATCTTCATCCTAGGCTGGCTCCATTCCCTGCCTTCCCATCACAGCCTCAGACACAAAGCCTGGCACAGCCTCGGCTTGTATATCAGCACCACAAATCTCAGCTAAAGACTATTAATCTCTGTATTTTTTTACTTTCTAACACATTTATGTATGACCTAAAATGGCCCAGACAAAGTCAGTCAGTGTGTGTCTGAAGAAATGAACCATATGTGGATGCTCACTTGCATGCTTTATTAGCGAGCCAGCAGTAGTCAAAGGGCACAAAAAGTGCAAGACACACACAGATAAGGACCAACCAAAGCCCAGTGCATGAATAGAGATATTAGGGCAAAGCTGCTCTGAGGGACTATGGGAAGCAAGGGATTGGTTAACCAAGCTGACTTGAAATTACTGCAAAAACTTGGGTTAACATATTTGTTGTCAGGGACACTGGAAATGCATTAGTAACATAAAAAAGGTCCCAGTCAGCTGCGGGAGCTGTAATTTGAATGTGTTCCTACCAATTTTCAGCTCATAATTTTGTGACTGCTCATGCGATTTGTTTATGATATGATAAGAAAGAAGATCAATAAAACTACATGAAATTGAGAACTGGTGACTGTGGAGGCCACAATGCTAAACTGATACTAAGAGTGCACCAAGATAATGCAAACCCATTTCCTCACTATTAGCACTTTAATTGATGATGGCAGGATGGAAGTTGTTTATGCCATATGACCACAATCCAAATGTAATTCGTAAATGGACTGATTCTTATATAGCGCTTTTCTACTCTCCTGGAGCGCTCAAAGCGCTTTATACAACATGTCACATTAACCTACTCACACCAGATGCGTCCCTGATCCAACACAGCTGATTTAAATAGCTAAATTACCTCCTCAACATGTCTTGAAGTTCTCCAGAGGCTGGTAATGAACTAATCACTTGATTCAGGTGTGTTGACCCAGGGTGAGATCTAAAACCTGCAGGACATCAACCCTTGAGGCCTGGAGTTGCCCACCCCTGCTTTAAGTGCTCTAACATTGGCACACATTCATACTCAGATGGATGCATCACAGAGCAACTTGGGGTTAGTATCTTGCCCAAGGATGTTTGGCATCAAACCACCAACCTTCAAATCAGTAGATGACCTGCTCTACCTCCTGAGCTGCTGCCACCCCCAAATGCTGCAGCAGACATCAAGAATCAAGCCAGGCAATGTTTTTCCAATCTTCTCTCTAACTTTAATGAGTCAGTGCCACCCGGTGTGGTCTTCTGCTGCTGTAGCCCATCTTCTTCAAGGTTCTATTATGTTTTTCTTTCAGAGACGGTCTTCTGCATACCTTGGTTCTAACGAGTGATTCTTTGTTTCGTTCCTGTCAGCTCGAAGCACTCTGGTCATTCTCCTCTGACTGCTGACATGAACAAGTCATTTTTCTCCAGAGAAATGCTGCTCACTGGATATTTCTTCTTTTAAAGACCATTCTCTATGAAATCCAAGAGATGGTTGTGCGGAAAAATCCCAGTAGTTCAGCAGTTCCTGAAATACGCGGACCAGCCCATTAACTAATGTGGCACTTACAACCATGCCACATTGAAACTCACTTAAATCACCTTTCAGTATTTGCATGACAAAGAAAACCTGAATATGTGAATGGTTGGTGAGTGCATGTACTGTCAATGGACAAATGCTGTCTGAATTGAGAGCACACAAGCCTTTAAGGCTGTCTGACGGTTTCATTAGACTGTCCATTCCACTGTTGTGCTGTAATTTAGGTGGTAGTGTGGAATGTAAACTAATGGCAGAGCTAGCAACAGAGTGAACCCCAAGTTGTTCCTGATGGCAGGTGAACGCTGCCATTTGTGTTTTAATGTGTTTGTTAATGAGTGAACAAGAAAAACATGGCCTTAAAATTCAGGTATGTGTAAAATAAGCTATGTAAGTGCAGAAAAATTACATTTTACCCTTCGAACTTTTCTGTCCAAGTTTTCTGACTCTCCATTTCATCCCCTACCAAGCAATACATTCTAGATACTGTCATGAAAATATATATATTCTCTTCCCCTATTCAGTTTATCTTTGCCAGCATCTTAACCAGGGCCACTGAAAGCAGCGCCCCAGGCGCTTGAGCCCAAAGGCAGCAGTAAGAGTGGCACCTCACTGGCTGACAACCAACCTGGAGGCACTATCAGAAAGCTGCTGCTGTAGCTAGAGAGGACACTGAATAAAATATAAAGCTGGGGGTGGAAATACACACTATACGTGTTGGACAATTTGGTGTGTGAAAGGAAAGTAGAACAGGGAAGGTAGAGGACAGATGTAGGTTCACACACATATGTATGTGTGCTTAACACTGTGCTTACAATGCATCTGTGAAAATTTGTACCACAAGTACAAAAACAGAAAAAGAAAAATCACAATTTTGGCCACTACCTTACATTGTATGACTGTGTGAGGCAGCAAGTTGAATTTTATACAACACACACACACCCAAACAAAAGCTTGACACTTATATATGAAACTTCATATGAGAGGTTGCGAAACAAATTAGTATGGATGAATGCCGTGATGAAAAACTGAGCAGGCACTACCACAAAAACACAAGCTCCCACACGTACGCAAACAGCAAAGATGGAATTTAACATGATAAAACTTCGAGCCTTGTTAAATTGCAAACACAGCCATTTGCACATTGGGTAGCAGGGCCAAAGAGCCATGCGGCACAAATAGGACCGTTAAGGTTTTACTGGGTACAGCAATACAATTACCGTTTACCATTACACTAACTCATTAAAACTACAGTAAGAGAATAATTAGGAATTAGCTTATGCCTCACTACATCTGTGTTTAAAAGAGAGCTACAAATGCAATACAGTCAAGTGCACTTGTTGAATCTATACTGCATGAAAATAATTGAAAATAACACAATTCTGACCACTATAACACAGACTCACCAGTTTATTTAAGACTGACCTTAAACTTGCTTTTGATTAAATTGGGGGCGATCGTGGCTCAAGAGTTGGGAGTTCGCCTTGTAATCGGAAGGTTGCCGGTTCGAGCCCCGGCTTGGACAGTCTCGGTCGTTGTGTCTTTGGGCAAGACACTTCACCCGTTGCCTACTGGTGGTGCCAGTGTCCGGCAGCCTCGCCTCTGTCAGTGCGTCCCAGGGCAGCTGTGGCTACAATGTAGCTTGCCATCACCAGTGTGTGAATGTGTGTGTGAATGGGTGGATGACAGGTGTGTCCTTAGGGACTAGAAAAGCGCTATACAAATACAGGCCATTTACCATAAATGTGAAAAACTGTGACAGATCCCAAATAATCATTGAACATACAGCTTCAAGTAATGTATCAGTGAAATCCACGAATGAGCACTGGTACAAACCAATATTAAACAACAACGTATTGCAGCTGCTGACATAAGTGAATCACATGTCTCTGTATGTGTGTCCTCTACTTACTGAGTCTCTTTGCAGCCTCCAGTGCCTCAGAAGCTGTGTCAGCCACATAGAAGCGCTGGACAGCTACGCCACTCTCTTGCATCAGCTTCTTGCTCTGGTACTCCTGTAGATTCAGCCATCTCCTCGGACTCAACCAGGTGCACTAGATGAAAGATCGAGGTAGAAAGAGTAAAAGTGTAAATGAAACAAAGTTAATAGTGCAAATAGGTATCCATTTCAAAGGCTCCCACCACATCTAACAATGGCAGTTTTTTCCCTCACCTTAACATCACCAAGCCTGTCTACTGTGCTGTGTTTTTTTTTTTTCATTAAACAATACCAAAACATGTCTAACAACACATAGCAAGTATAGGATATATCTTCTACTCCTCTCCTCACTCCTCTCCAACTATTTTACGCTCTCTTTTCCTGTAATGAGGCAGGCATTTGGGCTTAAACTGCAGGACAGCTAAGAAGCCGTTTGCTCCATCAGCAAGACACCGGTCCTGTCAGCTCCAGCTGTTGTTGCTATTAAAAAGAAATTGGCTTTTTAATGCGACAGTGAGACATAGACTGTGTTAGAGTTAGAATCCCTCTGCACCAGCAGGCTTGTATGTGAGCCTGGATGCAAATGTTTTCACAGCAAAGGTCTTTGGGGAGTCATTAAGAAGAGAAACTCCATTAAAGTAAAGGAAAAACAAGAACTATGAACTAAATCACGGCCGGCACAGAAAGAATGCTTCAGTATTTCTATTTGTCTACCCGGTAAAGATTAAACTTACATCAGGATAACATTAGGACTGCAACACAATATGTTATTGCTGACTCAGTCGAGTTAAACTGAGATGGGATGCTGTTAGAGAATACATTAGTTATTCAGGGACACCTGCATGAGCATAAGGGCCACATAAGTGATCTAAAATGTAGAAGACAATGATCACTTGTGACATAATCCACTGCTTTTGTGTACTATTGAAACTCTGTTAGTAACAGACTGTCAAAAGATCAATGCAACAACGTCAAATGCTACAAACCAGGAACTGTACTTAAGGAAGCATTGTCGATTTCTCGATGACTCATGGCAAGAAAAAAAACAAAACAAAAAAAATCAAAACAATGCCATTTTGTCTAAAGTTTATGACATAAGTCTAACAAATTATTTATAGACTTTTTCATAAACAGACTAAAGATTTGTGATGTGGTAAAAAACAAAAAAAACAAAAAAAACCCCAACCATAACAGAATCATGTTCTTCTGCGTACTAAGTCATGTTTAACTATTTGGACCTCTTCAGATTATGGTAAAAATGTTTGCAAGCAAGCAAACATGTTTATATGTTTCTTGCTCACACTTGCAAACAGCGTGAGACCCGTGCGCAGTGAATGAATAATGTAGTTTGAATTCAAGAGGAATAAAGACAGAGGAGCAGAAACTACATTTTTGAAAGCTTCTTACAGTAGGGACCAAACAGGCAACAATAGCAGCCATTTTTTGTTCACTTGAGCGCACGCACATGGACTGTGTCCGCATTTTTAGGCTGCAATTTGATTCAGTGGTTCATGGGGCGTGAAAAGGCCACTGTGTGTTTTTTAAAGTCATCAGTCACTCCATCATTCACGAAGGGGGAACACACAAGAGTGAGGGAATTGAAAGAGAGAGATGTTCTTTCAACCATTTACTGATAGACGGAGTAAAATGTAACCCCGACTAGCACTTAATGGTTATTAGTGATTAAAGGATAATGATCTTGACATGGTCCCTTAAATAGGCAATAGCCAAGTTAAACCTTTTCAATCTACAATCATCGGTGGACCTCGACTGAAAACAAAACTGCAAGACCAGTAATCCACAATTCGTGCCAAAACCAATCCTCTCTGTGCCACAGCACACTATTAGCATGCTTTCTCCATTCCAGCTCTTGTGAGAGCCTGTCGAGAGACTTCATTACAGCCAAAATAGGTTGTTTTCTTGGAGAGCAGCGCACGCTGATGTATACTGGCCTACACTAAACAGGGGCATGTGCAGGTCACCTCTGCAGTACTGTTTGTAATACTACACTATTTATATGTTTTAGCTATTACAGCTTGTACTGTACACATATATGCTTCCAAGTCTATTACCCATATCCCTCTAATGCAGCACATTCTGATAATGTCATTCTTTCACAGTGCGTGGATGGGGTTCAAAGGAAGGGCAGGAAATTAACTGTACTGCGTGGTATTGGCCAAAAACTTGGCTGATGTGTATGACTTTAAAACTTTACTCTTTTTTTCTGCCTGTCGCTCACTCCTTTATGTCCACTTTAGCGGAAAATCTCACACAGCCTTAACAAACCAAGCTGCAAAACACGTTCCCTCTGTTTTGCCGACTCACTTGACTGCTGTCAGGTACCTGCAGGGCCCTCTCTCTTAAAACATCCACTTCCGTTGCCACCCAACTGTTTGCCCCAGGAGGATCAGCTCTGCTGCCTAAATGAATAACTCCATCTGTCAATCTTTTACTCTATAATGGGCTTAAAAGAAAGTGGCAAATGGGACCCTTCCCAGGGCCAGGTTAAACACCTTAATAGGAAGTATCATCAGATCACACCAACACGTATTAACCAGACAGCTAAATGCTTTGATCCGAGTGACCTAAGACGCATCACAGTATGGTCAGATGGTATGTATATAGATACTTGCAAAGTATCCAAGCTCTTATGCTCATCAGTAATGCCAGTGTGTAGTCAACCTCAACTACACAAGTGCAAGTTTGTGCATGAAACAATTTCATGTATTAGTCTGCAGTGTATTATTCTAACTTGAGGTTTCATTTTTACAGAGGTTAAGAGTCATCCACAAATACATCAGCATCATAAAACAGCATACTAATTGAGTGTCTGTACCAGTGACTTTTTTCATTAACAGTTACCATGTCAATTAATTTTTGTCTACTTAATCTGAAAAAAGAAAATAAAAAACCCAAAGTGTCAGTGTTTATTCTCCTCCACAGGAGGCATCTTCAACTATCTTTGACTTATGCATATATTATTAGAAACACTGTTGTGGTCTAGAAAAACTACTCAGGAAAGTTAAATAAATTCAAACTAATAAGGCTTCACTGTCACCCAAAGAAAGGGTGAGCGAGGGTGAAAAAGATATCCAGACTTCCTAAAATAACAACCCCTGCATACTGAGAAAGTCAGGTAGGGATTGAGGTGGCCCTCCAGGCACTGACAGTTACCTTGGGCAAAACACCAGAGAATGGAAAGAAACCCGAGGCACATTTTACTGTGTCGCAGATCCACAGACAAATAGTCTGTATCAAAGATGTGCTCTTACTGCTGATAACAATATAAAAATGGGAGACAAATTAATGTAAAAATCCACATAGTGAAGTAACGTAGGATGGTGTTGAGCAAACATGCACCCCCATAACGAGGTCACTGTGCCTTGGCATAAAATCCTCAAGTAAGGGCTGCTGATTAATGCTGAAGTCTTATTTAAAATTTTGCAGGTCAGTATTTAAATCATGTTTATTTGATGCTTATTTAGTTTCCGAATCTGGAAACTTAAGGTCATCAATATAACCCTGGTTCTCTGAGTAACATGGGTGAGACAAAAAGAAATGCTATGAAAGTGAACAAAAGTAATTCATAGAAATTTTGCACTAGATTTTCTTGAACTTTAAATATAACGCCAAGTTTGGGTTTTGGGGAGCAACAAAAATGTACCACTGTAAAAGAAGTGTGATGGATTTACAACAAGGATACACAACAGTGTGACTGCAAAGGAAATGCTGCACAATAATCTTTATCACAGTGTTGCAATTACCGTTTCTTAATTATTGCTTTCATTTCATTTTCAATTTACTTTGTTTTAATTAAAAAAGAAACATCAATTAACTGCCCGCCTACGTTACTACTACTTTTTTTTCTTTCATTTTTTAAAATATTTAAACAGAGAGGACGGTACATTCGATCACTGACAGATCTTAAAGTACAGGAACATTTTAGTTAACTGTCATTCTGTAATGCTAATATTTATGCAAGGCTATTGCATAAACTCTGGTATTTCAAAGTTGAGTAACAGGAAAACAGTAAGGCTTAAAGAAAAGTGTCAAATGGGAATTACAGTATTGCAAAACCTTTTATACTAGCCAATTCCCCAGATGCTGCAACTCAGAACACAGATATATTTGCCACCTTAACAATCGATACTGTGAACCATATAAAGATATCACTACTTTAAAATTCCTTTCGGACTAATCATTGAAACAGTTATGGTTTCAGCCATTTCTAATCCTGCACTCAGACAAGAAAGTCATGATAGTGCTGACATCTTGACAGGAAGAGAAATAATCTGAGTACTGCATGGTTGCCCTGGAAAAAAAACAAAAAAGCTGCAAGTGTTGGATGACAGTATGGCAGTAAGGCAGGGAGGCAAGCAGGCAGCTGGCCTGCAGTCCCTCGAGACACACTCTCTACAGTAATTATCATCAGCAGCACTCTAGAGACGATCCTACACAGTCCTTCAGCCTAACTACTGCTCTACTTATTCTTAATGCACACACAAAGATGACAAGAATAGACACAAGGTTTGCTGTGCACAATGGTGACTAGACTAGACACTGGCACAAACAAAGTTGTATGCAATGGGCCCAAGATGGGATAAAGTATTCAGAGCAAACCTCTCTACAGACAAAAGCACTCAAGATCTCTCATATGGATGCATTTAAGTGAAGGAAGTGGGGCACACTGGAGAAAGAGAGGTGGAGTGGTGACAATGATAAATAATGATCTCTATATTAATATATGAAGGTAAGAGGAGGCAGAAGAAAAAAAAAACTGAAGGAACAATTTTCCTCTGTAAATCAAAAAGTCCCCTTTCTCATTCCAGCCATACTTTCAAAGAACTTGGCCCACTGACAAACCATCGCAGGCCCACACAAATTGTCTCCGGTTTTCCCTTCAGGACAGGAACACGCAAATGACCAGGAGGTAGGAATAACCCCAAACTAAGCACAAAGTCATACAGTATTAATGCCATACCACTCTATTCTTAGCTCAACCTTGTCTTCTTTATACCTGTGCAACTGCATTTTAGATTTGATGCAAAAGCACGGAAAAATAACTTAAATATAAAATTTAAATTAGGCAGAGGAAAGGGAAGCTGAAGTTAAACTGAGTAAGCACTTATTCTGAGAAAGATTTTGCTTTTGGCATGCTTGCAGCAAGAGTCCTGACATTCAGCGAGTGATCAGAAAATGTCACAGCAATACACTGTAGAAAAGATGGATCCTAACAGGGCTTTTCATTTAATGCTAAAAGCAAACATCAAACATTTAGCCATATCTTGATGGGTTGTCTGCTTACTTACTTGATCAACATTTAACTTTTCTTCCCTTTAACACAGTAAAGTAAAACTCCAACAAAGTATTGGTGCACAAGGTTATTGCTGTAAAGTGCGAATAAAATTTGTCTAGAAAAGTACGATAAAAGAGAGGAGCTTTGCACACGCTTATGTTCTGATGGAATTGCAAAAATAGAAAAATAGAAAAATCAAAAAATATGCCTTAAGTGAGTCAGTGCTCAGTGTACTGTGGTTATATTAGATTTGAAAAGACACGATGAAGTGTAATTAAACAAATAGATGATACACATTCACGTGTATGTGCCAAAGAGCCAAAAACAACCTTACATGGTCCTTTGCTCCATAAGTATCTGCAAAAACGATTCACATCAAAGGCACCTTATTAGATAGTTAGTATAAATGAAAGAATTGCAAAAAGGTAAACAAATCTAAAGACCACAGTTCATACGTTGAATTCCCTGCACTAAATTCTGATGAGATTTACACGCGAAAAACAAACAAGCAAGCAAGAATAGTTGCAACACTGAAATGAGCAGAATAGACATGCAGGCGCTCTCTTTCCAGAACACTCACTGGTTGTGCCCTCGCACAAAGAGGCACAGGAAGGACAGATAGTGCTATGGCAGCAGATGCATCAGATTGCCAAGTCCTTGTCGCAGCTGTACTGATCCACCAGTGGTGTTGAAGGACAAAATCTTGGTATGTACAACACTAGTCCCAAAACACCTCTCTGGCTGGACCATATGGTTATCAGCGCGGCATCGTGCAACATCAGGACTTCTCTTCCTCCTAAAAGGAACAGAATTGTGCAGTCTCATGCTTAGTTGAGAGCAGGATGCACAATGTCAAACAACACTTGTTGTGAGAAGTGTCACCACAGTTAGGGTATGTCTGATCTTGGCACTTTGCAAAGTCATTTCAAGACATGCCACTACTTTGTCATTTGCCCTTCTGTTAAACTTAAGGAGTCAATATCCTAAGGCTAATTTAGAGCAGTTGTCTTTATCACTATGAGAGTAGAACAATGTCAAAAAGTCACCATCTGACAGAGCAGTTCCAGCTCCCTTGAAAATTTATTGGAGCCATAAGCCTTAATTTACAGGGGAAGGTTACAAAGCAGGCAATCACCTCTGATCAGGCCCATAAACAGCCGAGCGTCAATGCTGCACTGCTCGTCAATCTGTTACTCAAAAATTCAAAGGGTTGACACGGCGGGTCAAACAACACATTTGTTTCTTGGAAGTAAGTCTAGACAGGATCCAGCGAATAGTGAGTGAAGTTGTGATTCTGATTTGGCAGGTGTTAACAGTACAGGAACATTATCTCTCAACACAAGCGATTTATCATACAAGAGACTTCAGCACTGCGGCTGTAAAAGAAAGACTCCGCCACACGTTTTCTTTTGGCAATGTAATGAAATTCACGTATCCTCGTAGTAATTACATCATACATATGTACTCACAAAATATTAAATGGCATATTTAAAACGATTTATTTGATTATTGAAAAATCAAATTAAAAGTGGTTCTGACTCCATTGTTTATAATGCTCCCCACACTGCTGCACATGTAGCAGTGGTGCACAGTTAAGCAGTGTCTTCACCTTATGTTAATATTTTTTCAAAGAGGTTGCTGGAAGGTTCATAAAAAATGACCAGTTACCATTATCTATATAACTAAGATGTTGCATGCAAAGTATAATTTTGTTAGGTACATCTCTTCAACTGCTCATTAACACAAATTAGCTTATCACATGGAACCAATTCATTGCATTTAGGCATCTAGACATGGTCAAGAACCTGCTTTGGTTCAGTCTGAGCATCAGTATAAGGAAAAAGCTGATTTAAGTGACTATGAATGTGCCACAGTTGTTGGTGCTAGACAGGCTGGTGTAACTATTTCAGAATCTGCTGATCTACTGGGGTATTTCCTCACAACCATCACTAGTGTTTACAGAGGTCTGAATGGCCTCTTGATGCCCGAGATCACAGGAAATCGAATCCTTCAAGCTGATAGGACGGCTCAAATAACCACTTGTTACAACTGTGGTGTGCAGAAGAGCATCTCTGAATGCTCAACACATCAAACTTGAAGCATAGGGCTATAAAAGCAGAAGACCACACACACCAAGTGCGAGCTTAAAAACATCAAACTGAGGTACAGTTCACATAGGACCATGTGAACTGTACTTGGTTTGTACAGCCGATCTGAGTATTGCTGCTGGATTGATGCAGCGAAGACAGTGGTGAGTCCAAAAAGGAGTCCAAACCCAGTACTAACAGGGTGTAACTAACAAAGTGTCAAGTGATGCATGAAGAAAATCATCTGATAAATCAATTTCACTATTTCCCCCCAAAAAAACTCTAGTTTCCAGCTATCCTATTATAACATTTATTCAAACAAGCTCAGCAGCTTTCCAAAAATATTACCTTTGTAACAGTTATATTAAAATCATTCTTAAAAACAGACAAACAAAGCGGTAATAAAACTCAGTACTTTATGGAAACTGTTATATAGAAATGTGAGCAATATGAGAAGCTAATGGTATCTATTGTTACACTAGTGATGAAATGACTTTGTGAAGAGGCTGCACTGAAGCAGGAGATGTACTTTAACAGGAGCCACTGTCAGTCATCACCTTTCAGAACTCAATAAAAATAAATAAAAACAAATAACCTTACATTATCTCACTGAATTATTTACTTAGTAAGTTTATACATTATATATACACAGATAAATCTCTTACATACACTGTGAAGAGCTACATTAAGGCAGTAAACAGCTGCACCGAGTCAGAAATGCACCTTGAACAAGACACCATCCCACTTACAAAAAGCCTATCATCAATCAAAAGCCCTGATGGCAGGACAAAGTGAGTTCCATTACAGGAAATTTTCAATAAGTCAACCCTGGATTGATCCTTACTAGTTTCTATGCAAAAATAAAGAAAGGCTATTGACAACATTTGAGAGACTAAGGCAATTTTAAGCAGGCATATTCATGAGGACACTGCAAATCTGTATCGATGCAACCTGCGTGACACTCCTTTCAGAGCTCTAAAGTTTGCAACAGTCCAATCAGGACGTGTCAAAGGGACTTTTGAAATATTTAAGCATTATGAAAGACCTCATTGTTGTTCTTTTAATGACTGCTTAGAATTCCTAACTTGCCAAATTCTGAAATGGCCTGCTGTGTTTATTTTATTCTCCATTTTCAGAAAAAAGCAGGCATTTTTTATTAGAGATGCATCGATCAATCCATGATTTAAATCAACCGATTTCCAGCATTCTCAGTAGAGACCAATGACCAGCCAAACAGCCTCCCAGATGTTTGATTACAAGCTGGTCTATAGTTGTGCGCACATTTAAATCCACAAGCTAACATGTCTTCACCATGGAAACTCTTCACTGTGAGGACATAAATTCAAGTACAGATGGACGAGTCTGAAAAACATTTATAAAGACAAACGTAGTCCAATGCTTAACTCCTCTGCATCACCTGAACGTGGACATTTTAAAGAAGCTAACAAAGGAAAAGTAGCTAACGCTAAACTCAATCTAAACCTCAGAAGTCAGCAGCCTCAGCATGAGCAAAGGACCAAAGCAGGTATGAGGAAAATTATGGAGAGAGATTTATAGAGTTAAAAAGAAAACGGGGTCGATATCTTACCTCTGAAAAAAATGATGTAAGAAACTGACATTGGTTTTGTTATATAAATCTGTTGCACCTGATTTAGTCTTGTAAAGTCAAATACGTCAGGTGAAGATGAATTTACAGCAGCTCACTTTCAGTTAAGTATTTATGCCGGTTTCTAATATCGGAGCACTTTATTTTCAGATGAGTAAGTGAGAAAAGATCCTTAAACTTATAGTAGTTTGGGAAAAGTTGTGAAGTTTAATAATGTCATACAATTATTAAAATGGAGTTATGCAAAAGTTAATTTTTGTTTGTATATGCTGTCAGTTGCAGCAAACTGCCATAGGTGCACTGCTACACCTAGAATCTATTACAGTGAAAACAAAGAATTATGTTTTTATTTCCAGTAGGAAGAAAGCTCTGCAGCTGGAAACGTGAATCTGCTGGTCCCCCTCCTTATTACATGAAAGTATGTCTGCAATGAATTGCCAAAATATCTAGTGGATTTTAACTACACATATACTATGTTTTACCTTCACCTCCTGACTTTTCATATAAAGCACCATTATGAGATTTACATTTCACAGCTATTGAATTCACGCTCCCTTAAGGATGAGCTGTGATATCTCAGGGGAGCCACTGATAAGTTGGACATTTATGAACATATAAATCACCATTACCAATGTGCCAATCACCCCCAGCTGTACTTTGATATTCTGAAATAATTAACGGATGTTAGCATGCTGTGCTTGAATAAGAAGACAGAAAAACATAACTGGATGCTGCTATGGTAAAACCATAATTGCCAACAGGCCAATGTAAATGAAAGACAGGAGTCTAACACCAGCATGTCCTGTACATCAAACACAAAGCAAACAGCAGATCTACTTCTCCCACACTGTCACCATGATTCATGGGGAAAAGAAAGACAGACACAATGACATTCAGAGCTGTAATTATTTTAAAGATCCAATTAAAGATAGGACAAAGGACACTTTGTATCCATTAGTTTTCCCAATAGGTAGCACTAAACTTCCATCCCTGATGACATCTGGAACTCAACATTTAAAGAATAATGAGCGTCAAAAACAATAGTCTGTGCCTTTAAAATCATTATTATTATTAATTCAAGTGCTGAAGAACATCTTCATCCAGCTCCCCAGACATGTATTGAGCCCAGTCCTGGATTAACTTTTTAAAAATATCGACTGAAGAAAAGACCTTGAACTAAGCTTAATACATGTCTGGGAAACAGGTCCTCAAAGCAAGACCAGCGGTTTTATGGCACATAAAACATATTCTGAAGTTTTCCTAGTTTGTAAGGCTGTCAAACACTAGAAAATGAAAGGTCAGCACCAATAAAATAAAGATAAAATACATTCCTCAGTGCCAAGTCCACGTGCAAGCTCTGTAAAAAGAACAACAGATTGTTTTATCGAACAGCATCTGTAATTGCAAAAAGGATTCAGTTTCATCTAGTGTATGAATGCACTGCTGCCACATGCTCAAACCTAAGCACATATAATGCACAGGCAGAAAAAAAGGGGAGCTCTGATGAAAATCGAATAACATTTTTCTCATCAAAAAACATTTCTTTGGTTTTAGCTACACCAGGTCACAGTCATTAGGGACTGGGCAACAATATTCCAGAACATTTACAATTAGTCTTCAGCACATTTAACAACGAAACCAAAAATCCTGTTCAGATTGTATTGTATTGTACACATTGGCAAGCAGACTAGCAATAAATTTCAGTTGCGTTTCAAAGACGTGCGGAATATATTGTCTTTAAAGATGCTAAACTTAAAATGGGTGAATCTCCAATTCAGGTCTTACCGGGGTTTTTCAATTATGGAAGCCCATTTCCGCCACTAAAACAAAAAACAAAAACAAACAAACAAACAAACAAAAAAGTATCCTTAACTCGAAATTTCGACTTAGCTCTGTCAATCAGTAATCTACGTGAATGAGGTCACTTTCTTGTTACCCGGAAGCATATGGCACAGAGTAACATGCACTCAAAACTTGATCGCAACAAATTGGCGCTTTCGCGAGTACGTTTGCTGATAGTAACGCCATGTGATTCAGCTAATAACACAAGGATTTCATCATTTTTGAAGCCACGCTGAAAATACTCAGCAATCTGTGCACTCATGACTGGATGTAATACCGGTAGCTTAGCTGTAGCATTTGTACCTGAGGGCTTCAGCTTCCGGGTAACAAGGAAATGACGTCATTTCCAGGATCCTTTTTTTTTTTT
>NW_005187443.1:284691-302157 GCF_000239375.1 Pundamilia nyererei | reverse complement strand
ACATCATCTAGTTTTGTCTTCTAAATAGAAATCTAATCAGTGTTTTTTGTTTGTTTATTTTTTACAAATTCCATGCTACAGCTTCAGAGTGATAACTTTCTTTTTCTTTAAGGAAGATTAGTAGAATAGAATAGAAAGTAAAATAAATGCCCAATTTGCATATATGCCTGGGGGAATAACGAAATACCAATATATTCTATTCTACTTTACATAGAATATAAGAAATAAGCATATTGATATCAGATATGGTTTGTATATCTGTTAAACCTAGTTTCAGGCTTATCTAGACACTTTACAGACAATATCACTAACT
The DNA here is from genome assembly GCF_000239375.1 of Pundamilia nyererei. Classification (NCBI taxonomy): domain Eukaryota; kingdom Metazoa; phylum Chordata; class Actinopteri; order Cichliformes; family Cichlidae; genus Pundamilia; species Pundamilia nyererei. The sequence goes on along the minus strand of NW_005187443.1, from coordinate 301,844 downwards.
TGAGGACTGGAGCGGCATGCACTTCAAGCAGCTGCAGCTTATCACACACTCAGTGAAAAGTGGCACCTACTTCTCACAACAAGAGCTGACAAGGCCAGATTTTTAAATGAGGTTTGGTTGGCACACCGCTCTCCCCACTCATGCCCTCCCATGCACATCTTTTTTGTTATTGTTGTACAGAAACAATTACTTTTCAGGACAACAGTATGCTTCAATACCGATGCATTAAACCGTATACAAGGACATTTTTCTTTAATGTATCACAATAGAGTTAAGCATTTTTGAGCAATTTTGGCAACACACTGACATGTTATTATTGGCTGTTAAGTCCCATTTTTTCTGCACAAAATTGAGTCCTTACTCTCACCTATTACAAACCAATGCACTTGTTCCAAACTGCGAATCACAGTCACCGAATATCACATATTATTAAGTGGTATTCCCAGATGTCTGGTGAGGTTAAAATCCTCATTATTTGTCATGGCCAGTCCCTAACCCTTTGAAATGACACTGCCTAATTAGTTAAGACAAATGACTGCAGACTTAATTAACCAGAATGCTCCTTAAGGGGCATTATCAAATGTTTAAGAAATTAACAGATTGCCAGTTCATCAATTCTATGTAATTGATTTGTTCCCATTCAGGTTATGAACTCGTCTCTTTTCCCCATCCATTCAGCTAACCATCCAAGGAAAAATTAAAAGGGGAAATTTATAGTGTCCACTCGCACGAGCACATGCTGAATCACATTGAGCAGTCCTCTGTGTGACTATCAGAGTCACTGCTATACTGATCGCACAGTGTTACTCTGTTAATGAGGTGGCACTTGGCTACTTCGTTGCATCTCATAAATACAAACTGTCTTGCGATAAGACAAGCGCTGCGTAGTAAGCTGTGCTAGAGGTGACATAAAATAAGAGAGATGGACGACGCGAAGAAGCTGTGTTCACAAACATGCCAGTATGAATCACAGCCATGCTTTCCATTTAAAGCAGCACGAGTATGCCTCATGAAGCTTTAGTGGACTAATTCAAAGAGCCTTATCTGCTCTAATTAATATAGTGCTTGAGTGTTCGTGGCACAAGTGCCTCTCTCTACCCCTCAACTGTGGCAGTGCCTCTATAGATTTGGATGAAAGCATGAATAGGTTATTTAGTTTAGCAAAAAATAAATAAATAAATAAATAAAATTGCAGGTTACATAACCCCCTTTAAAAAGTTATGCATGTTAAAGCGTTTCAAATGATTGGCCTATTCATTCTGTTGTAGCTACCAGAGAAAGGCACTTTATACTATAGAACTTTACTTTTTCTGAATTTACCTTTCTGATCACATGGACAAAACAAATAAATAAAAAAAGTGATAAATTAAATTTGGATCTGGTTATTGCACAAAAGATGCGCTGTTGCTCTTATTACTGCTAGCAGCCACTTGTAGCTTCTTTTTTTTTGCCCTTGCCTTTTAAAAAGGTCACGCTCAGACCATTTTAGTAAGGAGAGAGAAATGACATCTGCCTGTTACAGAGCCGGGGATAGAACAGCGGAGCAGAGATAGAGACGGAAGCAGTAGAGCATGGCTCCAGGATTTAGATCAGAGAGATTTGCATCATTGGCAGGTCTTTAGGCAGGGCAGGTCTAATCTCCTGCAGACAGGCTTAAGAAAGGAAAACCTGACTGTTGTGTCTCTACAGATAGGGATTTCAGTAATTAGCATAGTTAATATGAGGAGGGAGTCAAATTCAAAGGTGTCAGGTCTAAAGGGAAGATAATGCAGTAAATAAGGAGAAGTTAATACAAGGATGCACAACTGTGGCAAAGTTCACAGTCCCATATATCTGTGAACTTTGCCACAGGCACAAACCTTCAGTCACAGCTCATGAATTGCAAAAGCCTTCCCCTTGTGCTTTAACAGCCACGCACTGCTTTTAGCTGATGGCTTAATTATCTTGTTCATCAATAAGTTCAGATTAATATGCCGTCACCACTTTAAAAATGATCATGGCATGCATGCCAAGGTTAAGCAGGCGAGATGGTCGATATCTAGGCAAAACTGTGCAAAGAGTACTACAGCGTACTTATTACAAGTGGCAGCAGCCATTGTGCTCTGTAACACAGTCTCTTCACTCACGCAGTGCTAGTGGAATCACCGCCTTTATGGCACAGAGAGATCAGCCAGCCAGACCCCGTCAGAATTTTCAATGAATCGGATCCCTATGACTTGCACAAAGGGTAGTTCCAGGAAAACTCAATCTTTAAAGGTCTCATTTCACAGATGATAGAGAAGCTGAACATGATCTTCAATATACTGCACTTTTAATGAATTAAGCCTGTCAGCCATCACTGACATTGTTTTCTCAAGTAATTTTCAGCATTACTCCCACTTCTCCCTCATTATCTACACAGGCACAACAGCATAAGTTAAGCTGATAGGAGCGCATTTACTCATTGCAGAGGCTGGCAACATTTCCTAATGACTGCAGCCGCTCTAAATTATTGAAAAAGCCTAAGCACCTCACCAGCTACAGAAATGGCTATTAACCTTGGCGAACGATATTCAAATCCAGTTAGAGCCAACTTCGTCCTCCAGTGTCCCTTGCGGGGAGGAAATGTAAATGTGTTCTTGCTGAGACAGATGGGGGAGCCTCCCGTCGTTTGAAGTTCCAGCAAAAGAAGCCGTTGCAAGCAGAGGGCTCTCCACCCTGTTCTGTAAAATATTCAGGACTGAGTCTCATTGAGACACCTTTCTTCCCAGTGTACCCCTTCAAACCACGCTGGGCTTCAACACAGTTGGGGTATTACCAAGCACGCTCGCCACACAAAAAATAAAAACTTAGCAAAGGTTTACAAATTCATCCCTGTGCAGCGACAGTGAAAAACAACCCGAGGATTATCTCGGTGTGCAGACAAGAATTCAGGAGATTTGATTTATGAGAGAGAGAGAGTGTGAGAGAGAAAAAAAAAATAACAACAACATCTCACTCCTCCTTTAAGGAGTATCTTGGAGCCTAACCATCTGAATATTGCAATGTCCTGTGCATTGTTGGTGACAAATCATTGCAAATTGAATTCCACAGCTTAGCTGACATACTGTCAAAGCTGATTTGATTCTATTGTAGCGATACCTGACTGTTAATCTGTTCAGGCCCTGATACTGTGCTACACACCAGAGAAAATCCCCGATCATTACTCTTATCACCTGGCCCGAACGAGAGAAAGAGAGAGACAGAAGCGAAAGAAGTGAAAGAAGCAGAAGACGAGCAGGTAAAGAGCCAGTAAACATGAGATAAAAACTTTTGTTAGAGTTTACTTTTTAAAGGAACAGTTCAGGCCAGGTCTCAGGCCTCCACTGACATATCTAAATTTTACCTTATGCAGATAGGCTGGTTATTGATGCAGGTTCCTCAATTTCAGAGATATTTCATATAGTTGGTGCTGTAAGTGCTAAAAAAGAAATACACTTCTTTTTCCACCCCCGGCTAGCAAGATAGCCAGTTGGAAAAACAGGAGTTGGAAAGGCCAGATTTTAAACGCCAAATGACCTTTCAAAATAAGAGCGAAGTTGTCATCCACTAGCAAACTGACAGTTGCTTTCTTAGATGGATGAAAAATATTTTTTTTAAATAAATAAAAAACCCTTATATTTGATATATAATAATAGCAGATTTAGTAATCCTGTACAGCATTTTTTCTAATGCTGGAGGAAAAAAATTATAATAATTGCAGCCTTTACAGGGGCTCCCATTCCCTGCTCTAAGGAATGTGTTGGTGGAAAATGAGAAAAGAAATAATGGAAATGTTTCATGCAATTTGTTGCCTTGGTTGGGACATGAAAAAAACAACAACACAGACACAGACACATGGCTAAATAGAAGGCACAGTGTGAACAGCACATTATCAAAGCAGCATCCAATCCAAGATGTTCCGGCAAGGTAAGCTGTAGGTTGCCCACATTTTGGAAGGACTCAGAAAATAATGCAGCTATGTGCAATAGCCACATGAAGAAAGGGGGGGGGGGGTAAAGTGTAAAGTGTGGGCCATTACTTGGCCTCTCTATACTTTAGTAATGGTTGCAGAGAAGCAAGCAACTAGTTTAACACAAGACATATCAAAAACATAAAAAGAAAACCTCCATGCGTTTCTGACAATACTTTGTAATAAGTCATAATATTAAAGCTGAAAAGCAATAATAATGAATTCTGATACTGAGATGTAGCATGTAATTATGTCTAATAGTTTTAGTATTAGGAGCTTACCAAGCTAATCTGGACAAATTTGGATAAAAGAAGAAGTTCAATTTACATATTTTCTTTTCTATCAGCATAAAGCACAATTATTTTTCAGTCAATCACCTTTCCTCCAGGTACAATACCTATATAAAAAAATACTCTACCACACTGCACATGAAATCTGTTTGATGATAAGTTTCCATCCATTTGAATCCATCTGGGAGTAAATATGAAAGGTAAACACAGCATGAGATGTCCCTGCTTTGTCCACCCACTATGGTGATTTGTACTAATGTTCCAAACACCTATGCAAGCACCTCAACCTGAAAGACCAGTTCTCAGATACCGAGTGCGCAGAAAAGCATCAAACTGACAGTACAGCATATCATGCTAATTTATTCATCTGTTCGTCCTGGAGCTTTGAAATTTATTATGAAAGCACAACTCTGTGTGACTGGGTTTGTTTGTTAGTCAATACAGTGCAGGGGTGTGGGGATTTATGTCTTGCAGCTCTGGCAGCATGTTTAAGACTCTTTGCAATTACCAGACCAAATGCTTTGTTTGCTAAATGAGAAACTGTGCAACTGTAAGCATTTGCCACTGTGTACTTAGACAACTCTAATCAGGCGAATTCTGCTGGCTGCTGTTGCCAGCTCACACACACATGCTGGAAGCTCAAAGTGCAAGGGTTAACCTTTTTTACTCGGGTCTTATCTGAAATGGGGCCAGGCTGGAGGTTTTGTTCACTATGACTTTTGCTCATCAGAGGTCACACAGCCCACTGTAGAAGTGCTGAACCTAAGCATGCAAAATAACTTACTGACGAGAAGACCCTTGCAGTTCAATTATACGCAATAAAGAAAAATTTAAAATATCTTAAACGCACAAACTTACAGACTCACAGTTATAGTGACAGACAGTGTACACGAGTAACATTCACATGCAGGAGCGCATTAGAAAAGCTTTACTCAAACAAGCTCTTGCCGAATAACTATCATTTGTAGAGCAGCGCGTATATTTAACAGCCTCCATGATTAGAGCTACTGCAGGACTTGAAGACGGCATTGTTACGTCACCTGTGAACTGTCACACTGTTCAACTTTGATCTGTCAAATCTCTGTCCGCTCACACATGCTAACTTGCTAACCCTAGCCGTGAGACGCTGTCAGCGACGAAGCCACCCAGCCCGAGCAGCAGACCGTAACATCAGCAAGAGAAGCTGTGACGCTACCTTCGCTTTATCAAGAAGTATGTGCTTTGAAGTAGCTATCCTCAGTCCTTTCGCTACAGCCTGGGATGCCATGGAAGCCGCCATGTTGACACGCAAGTCCAACGGGAGATGACGCTGAAAGCGCATGAGCGATCATAGGTCAAGAATCAGAGGTGGGCGGTGCTTCTAAAAGACGCATGCACACGGTGGAGGCAGGTGTGCACGTTTAGCAGGCATGGACATTGTTGGCGCTTAGTCTAAACTACAGAGACAGAGGTGAGAACAGAGTAGATTAAAAATCTAACGATCTAGCAATTTCTCTTTGTCTAAAATCAGATCCTTCAAGGCGCTTTACATTGTAAAGTTAGGAGTTTTACTAGTCCTAACTTGTGACTTCTCTATTCTCTATTACCCAACAATCAGATGACCCTCTATGAGCAAGCACTTGGTGACAGTGGGAAGGAAAAACTCGCTTCTAACAGGAAGAAATGTCCAGCCTGGTATGTGTCCCTCAGTGGACACTGTGCAAGATGGACATCGCTGTTTTGAGCAATCTAGATCTTACTGAGGTCTTAATGGGGTCATCTAAGCATTAGACCAAATACTGTAACTGAGCAATATGTGGGGTAAAACCAAAGATTGTAAAACTTGTTGTTATTAAGTTTTAATGTTCATTTTCTCCCTTACACGTTACATAAGTAGTACATGTAGCGTGTGCAGTGTTACAACTGCCACACAGGACCCTGAGTTTCTGTCCTCAGAATATCTCTGGGAATTTGTGGTTTTTAACCAACTGAAGAAGAGTTTAGATTCTATTATTAAACTCATGTTACACATGCAGGTTTTTTCTTTTTTTTTCCTTTTTTTCTAATGTAATGAGCTTTGAATCTTAGGCTACGTTCACACTGCAGGTCTTAATGCTCAGTTCCGATTTTTTGATCAAATCCGATTTTCTTGTCTGCTTGTTCACACTACAAATAAAATGTGACAGCAAATGCGCTCTAGTGTGAACCCTCAAAGCAAAAGAAGACGTCACACACAACGCGCTCTGTTTAGACCCTTAATATATAGACTTGTTTCGGACTTTCCCAATTTTGCTTTAAGTTATTTTGTTATTTACATATGGCTTTAATAATTATCCTTATTGCTGTTTTAGAGAGGAGCGGTGCTCCAAAGGATATTTGCAGATTTCTGTCAGAATCTGCAGATTATACAGTACAAATAAAATGTTCACGTTTCTTCAAAGTTGTTTTCCCAACAGTTTCAACATCTACACTGGATGGCCAGGAAGCGTTCACAGTGTCTTCTCGGGCGCTGATAATTGGCGTCTGTCTTGTGTCAGTGACGTAAAAGACGGATTTAATGCGACATGACCGTTCACACAGCAGTTGCTTTCTGAAACATCAGCTATGTATCGGATTCAGTACCACATACGAAAGTGACCCAGATCGGATTTGAAAATATCGGATTTGTGCCGTTCACACTGTCATAGCATGATCGCACATGGGTCGCATTGGGTCGCATTGGGTCAAAAAAGTCAGATTTGATGCGCTTTCGATCTGTTCCAATTTAACACTTTTATGTGGTAAATTAGATATGATTTAAAATAGTTATGTTACTAATGTGTGATGAACAATCACAACTGAAAATCATAATAAATCATATTATTAAAATAAGCGATATGAGTTAATTTTCCACTAATGTTAAGAATCAAAGGACATAAGAAAAGGGCACAAACAAACGAAACATTTTTACTGCATATATGTATAACTTGGATTTATAATGTGCTGACTCACATAGTGCATACAGTCTTTGTTTTGCGTTTGGGGTTGATTGCTTGGATGGATGGGGAGGATGTGTGTGTGTATTAGTTTCAGTCTCATTGCTGGAAATGCATCCATTCGTTTTCTTAACTGGGGATCAACTCCACAATTAATGTAACATGCTTGGCTTTGCACTGTGGGAGGAAAACCCACACAAGCAGACTGGACATGAATTGCAGGAAGAATTTGTACAGGTTCATCTATAAGCACTCATGGACATAATTTGTTTATCCAGTGGGTGGGGAAGGTTGCAGAGTAAGTTTCAAGTTTTTTCGGGGGCCTTAATAGAAATAATATTATTTACTGCTTATTAATGTGTCTGCAAACAGCATGTACAAGCAGTACTTGAAAATCAAGGTTAATGAGTTCTGGCAGTATTGCAAAAAAAAAAAAAAAAAAGAAAAGCTGCTGCTGGTGTAAAATATGATGGATTCATACGGCGTGCACAGATTTTGGTGGGAGGAAATATGTCTTTTATGTTATAATTATTATTTTAATTTGAGAAAACTGACCCTTTATGTTGCCTTTGCAGCTATTAAGCTATACAAAATAATTTGACAGTAGTATCGAATTGAATATTTAAATCGCCCATTTTAATCATTCAATTTCCATGTGGTGAGCAGACACTAAAAGGCCCGTCATGGATGTTGAATGCGGAGCTGCTCCGGCTCCATCCACAGTGTGACCTTGCGAGCAGGACAAACAATCACTGCACTCAGCTGAAAGGTATTGGTAGGGAGTCGAGCGAGAGAGAGCGTGGGATGTGTGAGCTGATCTTGTCTGAATAGCTAAATAGCCCACTCACATAGTTCTCCAGAGCCCTCATTACACGCCGCATCTTGAAAGGGCAGAGAGGGCAAACCGATCATAAAGAGCAGTGATTATGACAGGAGGAGAGAGAGAGAGGGAGAGTTGGATGAGATACTCACTTAGAAACCATCAGTGTCAGCAGGCTAGAGAGGACATGACGGAGGGGAGGAGATGATGATGAACAGCTACAACCAAAGGATCTTTTTTTTTCTTTTTCTGGAGACCTTTTATGGTCAATAAGGAAGTTGAAATGATAAACCCCTGAAAAACTTTGAAAGAAGAAAAATTTGCAAATGTGAGCCACTTTGATGTCAACGGGGAGAGAATTTGCCTCATGTTTATTTGATTTTTTTTTTTTTTTTTGCTCTTAACCTCCCCCCCAGCTTGTGGGTGAGAGCTTTTTGGAAGTCAGTGATCCATATTTCACACATTGAAAATATTCTGTGGTTGCCAGCTTTAAAAAAAACAAAAAAAAAAACCTTAGCACAGTAACTGCACAAATGAAGTGAAAATTGCTGCACCAGCATAATATCTGGGTGTGTCAACAAATCCTACCGAATGTATAAAAAGTCCACCCAGTGTCTTTGTGTCAGTGAAGAGTGGCGTGTGTAACTTAAGTATTAAAAAAAACAAAATCACTGAGAGTGGGAGCCCAGCAGAATGACTAAAAGATGATTCGCGTGAGCATTTTAAAGCATTTTGTTTCTTTTTCTCTCTCTCTCACCAGGGACATTTTCTTCTCTCCAAGGAACTGATATTCAAACAGGACTGTCAGAATATCAATGGCCCTAACTAATACAATTCAGCTTTTTTTTTAAAAATTTGAGATGTTGTCCTGTCGCTCAGAACAAAACCTGTGTTTTTGTCTGCACTCGGAGCAATCATGTCATTTTAATCCCAGAATACAAAGCAGCTATTGTTGCTTTGTATTCTTTTCAAAACTACCTAAACTTTCTAACACAAATTGAATTTGTTTTCAATGGGCAGTTCACAAAGTACAACGATATCTACATATATGAATACACAACTAGAAGTACGTGCTGATTTTCAAGTCAGTGATACTTTTTAAATGCACCAGAAAAGCAGGGTATTTGCTGTTTGTGCCTCCTTTCTTTGACTAAAACAAAAGTTAATTTAAAAAAAAACATTTTAATCACACATAAAATTCTTAAAATGTTTCACTAGGATTCAGGTGAATCGTGAGGTAGGATGTGTGTTGCACTGTTACCTCACAGCAAGAAGGTCTGGGGCCCTTGGGTGTGGAGCTTGCATGTTCTCCCCCCTGTCTGTGTGGGTTCTCTCTGAGTAATCTAGCTTTCTCCCACAGTCCAAAGACATGCAATTAGTGGCTTTAGGATAACTAGTCACTCTAAATTAACACTAAGTTTTAGCTCTGTGAAAGATTAGCAACCTGCCCACCGTGTACCTCATCTTTTTCCCTTCCACTTACTCTGATTTGGATAAATGGAAGAAAATGGCTGAATGTTTTATAGCACAAAACAGTGTGACTAAAGCAGCTTGTGCTCATTTCAGATACATAACACATCTACCCACAACAAAGCCAGCCCCACCCCCCACTCCAGCCCAGCCTCACATCTACTTCACAGCTGATCAGGTGAGAAATCAGCTCAAGAGGACGAAGGCAAGGAAGGCAGCAGGTCCGGATGGAATCTGCTCCAGACTGCTCAGGGACTGTGCAGACCAGCTCTGTCAGGTGGCCCTGTACATCTTCAACCTGAGCCTGAGCCTGGAGAGGGTTCCTGAACTGTGAAAGACTTCCTGTGTGGTTCCGGTGCCAGAAATTGCACACCCCAGGGAGCCCAACCACTTCAGGCCTGTTGCCTTGACTTCTCATCTGATGAAGACCATGGAAAGGCTCATCCTGCACCACCTTCGGCCACTGGTGGGCTCAGTGATGGACCCCCTGCAGTTCGCCTACCATTCTGGAATGGGGGTGGATGACGCTGTCATCTACCTTTACACTTCAGACTTCTGTTATAATTCGGACGATTGTCATCTACAGAAGTTCTCAGATGATACAGCCATCATTGGATGCGTATCAGACGGGAATGATCAGGAATACAGGGGTGTCGTCAGTGACTTTGTTGGCTGTTGTGAGACCAACGTACTCCAAATCAACGCCGGCAGGACAAAGGAGATGATCATAGACTCCAGGAGGAAGTCACCCCCTACAACATCGGTGAACATCCAAGGGAAAGACATTGAGATAGTGGACTCTTATAAGTACCTGGGTGTTCACCTCAACAATAAACTGCACTGGACTACAAATACAGACATCCTGTATAAGAAGTCGACTCCACCTGCTGAGGAGACTGAGTTCCTTCGGAGTCTGCAGGACTCTGTTAACCCTTTAAGACCTATAGAACCAAGTCCGCCAGAGTATATTTTATAAATTTATATGTTGTAGTGCCATTTTTGGGAGCATTTCAAGATGATATACATCAATACAACGATTATAGCCCACATTTTAATAATATGCATGCATTAAGTGCATAGTAATTACATAACTTGCAAAAAAGTGCAATAAACTACAAAAAAATTGAAAATCGTTTTTGTTTTTTTAACATATATTTCTAGTTAGAGAAATTTAAGAGGCTTATCCCTCAAAACTGTAAATACAAAAAAGTTGCACAAAATAGTTTCCCACCACAGGGAATTTATTTTAAGTGTCTTCATAGTTTTATTTTTGAAACCTGAGGACGCCTTGGACAGAACCAAATGGAGAAACCTTTGCCGAAGAGCGGACGCTGCACCAGCGGGTGGTGAGTGGTACAATAGCTATATCAAGCTATATAGTTTATTGTACTTATTTGTATTTTTGTATTTCCTTCTGATATCTGTACCTGAGCTGAGGTGACGCAACAATTTCCCCGTTGTGGGATCAATAAAGTCTTATCTTATCTTATCTTATAACATATGCGTTCTTTTTTTCCCCCACCCTTTTTTTTCCTCCCGGGAGCAACATGAGTAAGTGTGCAGGCAGGGCAACTAATTTGTGGTTTCACTCAATTATCCATTGTCAGTTTCCACTCAATAACTTGACAGCCATGAAAATACCAGGGATGAAAACTCACAGTTCCCAACAGGTTGTGCGGTTAGCCCTGATGCTTCTGTCACCAAAATAGCAGAGGGGTGGTTGGCTAACAACCTGCAGTGATCAGGCGAGGAGCTGACACACTGAGCATGCCCAGAGTCTGGACCACACTGTCAGTCTCTGCTCCTCTGCCATCTTTTTCTTTTTAATTCGTGTCTCAGGTGCCTCTCTCTTTTTCTCTGTTTGCACTGACCGTGCTACTTTAAGTCGTTTCTTGCCCTTGTTGTTCTTCCAGTGTCTCTTTGTTTCGGCTTTCTCTGCCCCTTCTTCTCTGTGTGTCTCTGCTTATTTCTGAGCTGTCTGTTAACCACACTTCCCGCATGTGAGCTCAAAAGAGAATTCTCCACAGTGATCCTGACTATAGGACCCTCTTCAAACGTCAATGAGGCTGTTTCAGCAACACTTTGCCCCTCTCATTAACGTGACTGGTTGGACAGCATAGCAGATCACACGGAAGAGAAAGATGAAACTAAAAGCATCCAGAAGGTTTGCTTGGCTGTCTGTCAGTGTCACGCTGACATAGAACCTGGACACTTCAATGACCCTTTATTTTTTGGACTGAATGCAGATCAGTGTGTTCATTTTATTCAGTCTCCATTCACACAAAGCAGAAATGGACAAGCACCAACTTACTAAGTGTGACCTCTCTGAATAAATGTATATATATATGCAGTGAGGCCAAAAGTCCATGCCGAGCATTTAAGAGTAAGGGACTAACTTTGCATACAAGTTCCAAAAGTAGGCTTGTAACAGAGCGGCGATCTCAGTGAAAACTCATGTTTCAAAGGCTGTTTTATACTATGTTTATGTACAGAATCATGTGGCATTGACTAGCCAGAGGAGAGTTTTGTTTTCTACCTGACAGAATGCCAAAGTAACGAGAGAGATGGGGAATTAATGCACTTAACTGCTGAGTCAACAAGCAAGGAATCTTGCAGCTTAGGCAAACAGACAGAAAGCAGACTGCCTGACAGGGAAATTAAAATAGGCAAGGAAGATGCTACGGAGAGCTGAGAGCGACAGAGATCGGACAAGAGAGAAAGTGAAAGAGTGGGATCGGGTCATTGCCACCCTGTGCTCAGCACATCTTTTGATATGACAGACGGCAAACATAGTTACTCATCATTTTCTGTGCTAACCCTTAGAGTTCACAATGTCACGACAATGCATATGCATGAGTCCAAGACCTTTCTGTTATCCTCATTTCTCCCAAGAGGGTTTGGAAAGATTATGACACAGCAAACATATTTTACTCCGGAAGAAAAGCGGGGTAGACTTTTCCCAAGGGTCGACTGACATACCTCAGCATTACCCTCTATAACTTTCACTTTTCTACCGTAAAATCCATAACAGCCCAAGAACATAAGGCTGCCAAAGCTTGGCTTGTGTCTGCTCTGAATGTCAGAGCTGGAGAGGGAATCAATACAGCAACAGGAGCTGCCACATCTTAGCTGTCTCTCTCCCCCAGATGTCTGTCAGCCATACTCAGCTGGAGGCCCTCCATTAATGTGTTGTGGAATAACATAGTCAGTCCCATGCTTAGAGACAGATGCATCAAACAAAGCTTGTGAAGTGTTGGGCCTGTGAGCGCGTGATGCTCCTGCAGGTTTTGCATTTGCTTCCTGGGTGGAAATAACTAGCTTTGATCAAAGCTGGAGCGAGATAATATTGCGATAGCGCAGAAAGTCCGAGCATTCGTGGAGGTGATTGATCTGCTAATCATAAATGCTTGGGATTAAATGCATGTAGCAACGGCGATACTAAGTAGATCCTTTGCATTAAGGGGTTCTGCTGCAGTGCAGAAGGAGCGGGGGGTTAGAGAGGCTTACTTGGATTCCCACAAAGGAAAGCAAATGTTGACAAACTCTCAACTTCAACAGCACGAGGAGGGGTGACATCTAAAAAAAGCTGGCTTCAATAGATGGCCCTGTTTTATTTCAGGCTTCAGTATCACACACAGCATGGCTCAGTGCACTGGGGAGCATGGAATTCATAGTCCAAACAAAACCAAGCACACAAACATGCATGGACACACAGAAAAAAACAAAAAGCTGCACATCCTCCCCACACAAACACCAACACTCAGAGCTCAGTGGTGACAAGGCCAGCAGAGGCAGAGAGAGTGCTTAGATGTGCATATGAGTGTAAGAGGAGCCAGATCCCTTCACAAGCCTCACCACCTGCTGTGCCACCTTCGTCACCAAAGGAGGACTGGGTCATGCTTTAAAACTTTTACCTGCTCCTCTGCTGCCTTTCACTCCCCTTACAGACCTCCAGCATATCAACACCCTCCTCGCCTGTGACCTCAAAGAAGCAGCGGGGCGCTTGCCGTCGTTTTCCCTCTGAGGTGCTATCTCAACTTGGACAACAAGATGTGTAGGCGGACACACACAAATCTACGTTGGCCTGCTCTCTTAGCATGTGGTATGTAAAGTAAACACGTTAATAGCACATGAGCTATCATCCAAGTGTGAGTCGCTGCGATTACCATCTGCAGTTGCATGCCTGCCATCCCAGGAGAGACGTTCAGATATGCGTGCCGGTAGGGAATGACTTAAAGACACACTTTATTCAGGGGTGCTATTCGGAGTGGGCTCACATTTACTCTGGATGCAAAGGTTTTTTTTGTGACATAGTGACCTTCGAAGGGCCTCCTCCACTCTTGGGTTATTTCTTTGATTTAAGCCTTGTGTTACCGCCTCTGTCTCTCGGGAAATGATGACATATACACCCGTGGGCTTGGGATTAGCTCAATAGAACATTATTGCCTACATCAGAAAAGCTGCTACGCTGCGAGATCATTGATGGATGATGGTTCCCGAAATGGTTTTCCGGGTAAAAATGATATCCAAATGCATTTTTCTGCCCTGAAAATGTTCTCCCGTTGCTGCTCTTTCTGCATGCTGACACATGATGATTTAACTTCTTATTGCTGGAAACAGCAGTTGGCTGTTTACCATACTGCCATTTCGCATTGCCAGCTGAAACATTACTTAAATAAGCAATGACCACGAGCAGATGCAAATGTCATTTCAATGGCTAATACCTTATACTTCAGACTTCCCAGGCAAACAGCCCTTCCACCTCAAAGGCAGATGAATAAATAAAGCACAGTAACACTCTCCATGTGGATGCATGTGGATGAGGGAAAAAGTAGGAGGGAGTTATCTGAGGCTCCATTAACCTTGTTTGTGTAGAGGCACCTCCACTATCCTAAGCCCACATCGCGTGGGGAACCTCGGGGGACCCTCCACTAATTAACCTTGTGAAGACACCCTCAGTAGAGGGAGGCTGGGACTAGAATAATAAGGAGGCCTTTGCTAGGCCATTAGCAGGAAGATTAACACATCCAACTTTCAAGTAGCTTTTTGACACAAAACCAATATTTGCCTGCACTGGCTCGGGCTGTGGTGTGACACAGAAGAATTCTAAGTGACATGTGTGTTTCGAGCCGCCGTTCCTTAGTTTCAACTTCTTTGAGCATCTGCATGATGAATGGATGGATAGAATAAAATCATAAATATTTTCTTGCGCACTGGCATTACAGTCTGCTCTCTTCACATGCTGTGGAGGGAAGATAAAATAGTAAAGGGGTCTACAACTTTTTTCTTTCTTACCTTACTTTCAGGCCAGGGACAACTGTCTACTACCGGTTTCACAAAATGAGCCATTGTAAACATTGTCAGGACAACACAGAGCCTCGAGCAACAAACACCAGATTTTTCTTTCAGACTGATTTTACAGCCAAGTTTATGATAAGCCCAGTCAAGCAGACAAAGGACTGATTCTCAATAGGTAACAAAAACAGTTTCCTGTGAAGCAGCGCAGCCTGCAGTTTATATTATTAGCTGGTAATTATGTGTAATTACCAGCTAACAACAGTGCATCTCAGGCCAATTTTAAGCATAATGCAGAAGTCATATAAGAGCCGTGGAACACACTGCTTTCTATGTAGAGTAAAGAAAAAAAAGATATACAAGCCCAAAATCTGTTGGGTAAAGATGCTTTGTCCAACAAATTATGCAATTTTGTAATTTTTGTAATTTTGCCTCTCGACACCATAACAGTGGGGTTTAAAGCAAGCAATCAAGATGCTACTGAAGTGCAGACTTTCAGAAGCCAGTTTACATTAACCATTTAAAAATTTCAGCTGTGTTAATACATACGCTTCTATTTTTAGAGGCTCAAATGAACAATCTAACAATATATCAAAAAATCCTCTGCAGTCAACATAAGCCTGAAGTCTACAGCCCATAGACATCACTAGTGTGTTTGTGCTTCCTCCCTTGAGAGGCTTTGCCAGACCTTTACTGCAGCTTGCTTCAGTTGTGGGTCCTTCAGTTTTGTATTTATTAATGAAAACATGAAAGCATGCTCTATTAGGTGGAACAGGTGTCTGACCTTCCACTGAAAAATATCCAATTTCTTTACCATGAGAAACTAAGATTTGGTTGCTTTTGCAGTTTGCTTTGGATCATTATCCATGTACCCTGTAAAGTGCTGTCTGATCAGTTTTGCACCATTTGTGTGAACCTAAGCAGAGAGTATAGCCCTGTACACTTCACTATATTTTCTTCTTCCTACTTCTATCAGCAGTCAGGTATACACTAGTAGCTTAGTTCCACTGGCAGCCATAAACACCCATGCTATAACACTGCCTCCACTGTGTTTGACAGTCAATATGTCACTTTTTGGATCATAACTTTTCTCTCCTTCTCCATACTTTTCTCATCCCATCATTCTGGTACAAGATAATAATGGTTTACTTTGTCAAAATATTACTCTCGTAAACCGTCCAGGCTCTTTTAGATGTTTTCAAACTCACGTTCTTGTTCTTGAGTGCATCCAGTGGTTTTACATCGTAGAACTTCACAGTGATACAGCTACCTCACTAAGAATATTCATGACTTGCTTAGATGTTGTGAAGTTGTTTTTTGGCAGAAATAATTCTCTCATCATGTACTTCAGTTGTCTTCTGTCGTCTTTCAATCATGTCGGTCTTGCTGAGTGAATTATTTTTTTTCTAACAATGCACCAGACAGTTTTTGTCTCTGAAAGGGTTAGGTTTATTTGTTTTTTTTTTTTTTAGCTCGATGATGCCCTCTTTCACTTGCATCTCTTTGGACCTCCAATTTACAATTATAGTGAAAAGCACTTCAACACTTCAATCACTTCTGATATTATGTCTGATTCATCTGTCACAAAATAACAAGGGAACAGGCATCACCTGGCTGTAAAACTGGAGTTCACCAGGAAAAGTAATCCCTTTAATCTAAATCTTTGTTTTGTGGTTGATGAATGATGTCCCCTAAAATCCAGTAGCCTAAACGCAGCCCATGTGCACTTTGTTTCCTGTGTGGACGATGCGTTGATCTAAGGAGCCAAAATGTGGATTTTATGGAGTGGAAAAGGCTCTTTAACCTGATATCTGGATATTCTGAAGTGTGTAAAAGACATGAATCGATTCACAGATGGAAAAAATAAGGTTACAATCATTAAAATGTTACAAAGTTGAAAATAAAGAATAGGTATACTATAGAGATGGACCGATCCGATATTACGTATCGGTATCGGTCCAATACTGACCTAAATTACTGGATCGGATATCAGAGAGAAATAAAAAATGTAATCGATCCGTTATATCAAAAAGGCACCTCACAAAACTTGCGACACGCCGTAACTCGCCTCATAACCGTAGCACGTAGGAGCAGTGTTCTCACGTGATAGAGCTGCTGTGGTTGAGCATTTGGAGCCTCGCTAACATTTCATCTCCGACAAATTTATCCCAGAGAAGTAAAGCAAGTGTGTAAGTTCATCTCTGAATGTTTGTAAAGCATTTTAGCGATAAGCTTAACAACATATGGAGCGACTGCCTCTTCTTGCTCCTACTTCAATCATGAAACTGATCAATGATCAGCTGATCGGCTTTTCTGTCGCGAGTCCGTCTCTCTTGTTTGTTTTTGGCCCACTT
>NW_005187443.1:267582-279253 GCF_000239375.1 Pundamilia nyererei | reverse complement strand
AAAAAAAAAAGAGATGGACTGACCTCATGTTGATTTTAATAATAATACAAATTTGCATATAAATCTCTCCTTTTTATTTAGCAGTCAATTAATTACTGTATGGTAAAATTGTTTGCACATGCTTACACAATAGTGAGTGACAGTTGCATTTGTTGCATGCTCTTTTTGTTTGCCTAATCAGTGCAACATCTTATTCCTTATCATTACTAAGCCATCATAATTCTTTCAGGTGTTATAAAATGGGTAGCTTTTTCAGAAGTTGATTCACAAAACATTACATGGTTGTTAAGCATTGAGATGACTATGGGAAGCAGTCAAAAATAGGACATGTTACCATCAGCATGGATGTCTGGAACGCTAGGATCTACGACTGATTCAGTCCCAGATTGCCTAACATGCCGGCATTTTATATATGTGTATGCATATATATATTTACACACACACACAGAGAAAGGTGAATGCAGCTCTTCTTTGTTTCATCGTCTTATCGGGGCATGCCATCACATAGCTTGTTCGGCATATGATCTGACTCAGCCTTTATCTTTTTTTTATTTACCCTCCCTTCTGTGGATTTTACTCTAACTTTATCTGTAAAAGGTACCTGCATAATGTTTGGGTGGTTGCCACATCCCTATCTTGTATCTCTTCGCTCAACTTTAGAGCAGAATAAGGAAGTTTTGCACTTGCACACGAGAGAAAACCCACAGAAATCTAAAAAACCCAAGACAGCACTTTGAGACTTCAAAAGAAAAGGACAATGGATTTAAATATCTTTCATATCTTTCTCCCCCGTGCTATTTTTTATTCAAACTCTACCCACAGGGAAAGAGATGTCATATCTGAAAGGTGACTGGCTGTTAGTCACACTTCAATAGGAGCGCTGAGGAGGTGGTCAAGGCTGAAAGCTGTAAGAATTATCACCTCTTAACCCCTCATTGATTTGGATGTATTTCATTGTGTTATGCAGCATTGTGAATTCCTGGAGAAATGGTGTCAGAGTGACTTTGTATGGTGGAGCTGGGCGACAGCATGGTGCGTGCTCGGAGACCTTCTGGGCTTCATGCATAATGCTCTTTGTGTTTCCTGGGAAGGATGGACGAGTGACAGGGAGGACTGAGTCCTTTCCAGAATCTCAAATGGATTACACTCTCTTTCTCCCTCCTCTCGCCTGGCTCTCACACCCCCCCCACCCCCTCTCTTTTATGCTATTTGAGGGAAACAGCCAACATCATTGATGTAGCCTTTTTCCCTGAGCGTGGTGTTAGAACAAAGAAGTCGTGCTTCCTTAGCATGCTTGTGCTTGTGTTGTGCTGTCTTTTTTTGGTCCACTCTTTCTCTGCTTATCTGCTCCTCTACCTTTCTTTTATCTCCCAGTTTTAATGACTTATTTTTCAAGAATGTCTGACCTGCGCTGGAACCGAGTCTTAAGCATCACTTCAAAAGAGTGTCAATTATTTCCATTGTAGCCACTGACAGTGACAAGAGAGCACTGGATATTTCAGAACGGAGTTAGGCTGTTTTGTTTATAATACCACTGATTTCTTTTCAGGCTGCCAGGTAGATATAAATTCTTAAAGAGCACCTTACTTTGAACACAGTGGTGGTTGTCTGCATTCTAATTTTATTTCTAGTAAAGCGGAACAAACTCGACACGCATAGCTTAACGCCCAAATTTATTGAAAAACTCGAGTTGCCATTTAAAGGGTCATACAATATTCCTAAATTTCATTATGCTGCGTTTCATTACATAACAGCGCATATCCCATTAGCCTGTTGCACAGTCATTTACAACTTCATGAATTATAAATCAGTTTCCTTTCATCACAGCTGGAACATTCTCCCTGATGTGCAAATTACACTCTGGAAAACAACCACAAGTAAGTCTGCTTTAACAGAGCAGCCGTACCTCCCTCAGATGGACTGTGGAAAGATGAGAAAACAAGCAACCAAAAACTTTAATGTGACGTGGTTAACCAAGAGCATTGCGTTCACTGCACCAGACAAAATCCCCCATCAACCTCAGGGGGCTACCGGTGTATATCTAATGCATGGAAGATGGAGAAATCACCACTGCGCCTGGTTTTCAGTATCCACGGTTTGCTCTTTTACTGACAATAAGTTGAGGCTAACAGATTACTGAAGCCCCTAACGTGGCCCTGAAGGAGGCCCTTAGGGCTGAGGGCCTATTAACAATAGATGTATACTCACAGCACTGCCCCATCCACACAATTTCTCAAACCCCGAGACTCCCTGTAGTACTTTATAACGCTCGGAGATATCCAGGTCAGACACGAGCGGCACTCACACAGTATGTGAGCCCACAAGCAGAGATCACTAAAACATAAATCAGACGCGCGTGAGAGAGAAATAGCCCCTGGCGTAATGCAGAGGCGATTATGAACTCAAATGGGCGCTCTTTTCAATAAAAACATGAAATATGATCTGGGCTTCAGGAGAGTTGAAAGACACATACAAGAACATTAACAGAGGTTAGGGCACACTTACAAGAACGGCTCTGATTTCACCTATATTCAAGTTCACATTTATAAGAGTGCAATAAAAGTGCCGTGACAAAGTCCTGCATCATTTTCTTCCCTTGATCCTATGGCAACAATAAAAATGAATGAATATGAATATATAAAAAGTACATTTAGCTACATGTTAGCATTTAAAATATTGACAGGTTATTTCATGTATCACAAAGTCACTCTTTGTGTTTTCTACACAAGCACACAGGTCACAAAATCAAAACTAGCATGTAAAAACATAGAGACAGAGGATTGCTGGAGCTCTAAATAGAAATTATTGTGAACTGAGAGTCTTTTCCCCACACTGAGCCACTAAAACTGACTGAGAATAATCCTACTTCATACTTTAAGTACATATCAGAACCTGTACTTTTTCACTTTTACTTGAGTAAAGAAGTTGAATCAGCACTTTATGTATTGATGTATGTTTTAACGCTATTATCTGTACTTCTACTAACATACAGAATGTCTGTAGCCACTCCCGGCGATTACCATAAACTGCATCTAAAGCACCCACAATACAAACCTGGAGCAGAATAGTAAAAGCTTTTAGAGGACATAACACGTCCTGCAGGGGAGTATCAAATTAAAAGCAACACATAACTGCCTTTGTTTTTATAATAGCACCTTAGGCCAGTAGTCTCATATATACAACTAATGCATTACTTTTATGGTATCTGGGAATTCATAATTTAATACAGTATAGTGCTTCAGCGATTCCATCTCAGCTCCATCACGTTGAGCTTTGGATGAAGAAATATATGGTGCACTGTAGCTGCAGCCCTCTTTTCATTTCTTAGACTTTCTGAAGTTCTCTGTTATTGACTTCACAGCTTTACTGGCATGTGTAAAGAAAACAACAAAACAAACTAAAAATCTTTGAATACACAAATGTCTCATGGCGAATGGATTCATGGATCGCTCTTTAAAGTAAAACATGTACACTAATCTATCTCCCAACTCAGTTTCACAAGTCTGCCTTAAAGCTTGTTATCCAGTGTGGCTCTTGCAGTGGAAAACAAAGCTCCAGTTGAGTGGTCAAAAGTTTATCAAGAACCATAACTGATCAGAATAATATCCAGTTCTGGTCAATGAGCTTTGATTTATTGAGCAGCCAACATTAGTTTCTGATGCCAGGCTTTTACTACTAAAAGAATATTAATTTCATTGACATTATTATTGAATAAATGCTTCATTTATTCAATAAAATAAACAAAACACAAAGTATTTTTCTTCTGAAGGTTTCTTCCTGTTAAAAGGGAGTTTCTCGTTCGCACTCTCATCAAGTACTTGCTCATGGGGAGTGGTCTGATTGTGGGGTTTTTCTCTGTATTATTGTGTTCACCTTACAATATAACGTGCCTTAAGGCAACTGTTGTTGGGGTTTTGTGCGATATATAAATTAAACTGACTTGAATTGAAACCAGAAGATATTTTAATAGAAAAAAAAATACTTTAGAGAAGCCAACAATATCCTCTGGATATTATTATCGTTTTTTTTAAAACTTGCCCTGTGTAAACAAAGAGCAAAATGAATGCCCAAGTAAATTACTTTTAGAGAATGCATTGGCTTTTTACTACAAAAGAGACACTTCTGCTATATTTTTCTCTGACAGTGTATAATTCAATGCTTGAGTCATATCAATGAATCTTTTGTATTAACAATTTGCTACCATTCAGAGGTTTTCTGAGTGGTGTATGCTCACAGAATCTCATCAGATACGCCTTTCCAACTCGGCGCCGTTTGTCTCTCTCATTTAGCATCGCCTTGAGTGGGCCTCTAAACTGAACTTCAGTCCTATCATTTTTCTGTTTTGTTTGCACCCCCCCTACACACACACAAACACACACACACACAGATAACACTCTCACTCATGCTTCACCTTACAATTTATCTGCCTGAAATTTTCGGCTTTTTGTATTCGTGCAGACTCAGCTTTTGTTACACTGAAAGATATTACAGCAAACTGTGCTATTCTAAGGCTGTGACAGTTTGGTACAGGTTGTGTGACGATGAAAAGCAAGATGAAACAAAGCTGAATTTTGTCTTTTATCACTTACTGTCATAATTTCAAAGTCTGTATCCTACCACATACATGATTATGGCATTACGGAGTTTGTGACACACTTACCACACAATACCAAACATATCTCACCATTTAATCTGTAAGATAATGTCTGATTACCATAAACTGCACCCAAGGCAACAAAGGTACGACCCTACAGTAGAGTAGTAAATGCTTTTAGAGCACATAACAGGTCCTGCAGGGAAGTATTAAATTAAAGGCAGCACATTAGTGCCTTCATTTTTATATTAGCACCTTACACCATATTCTCATAAGTGCAACTAATGGATTACTTTTATGTTATCTGGGAATTTATAATTGAATACAGTATAATGCTTCGATGATTCTATTCAGATAAAACTGGAGTAAATAAACCACAGAAAACACATCAAACTCAGTTAAAACATCACTGTAGACACTAGCCAAACAGGCATTTTTTAAAAAGTTTTCTCTGTCCTTTTTTAAAAAACATACATAAGCTAAAGAATGACAAAATAGTATAAACTCCTGTTAAATTACAACGGAGGCATGGCTGAAACAATCCCTGTCATGTACAAACCCCCACACCAAAACAAAGCATGCAGTAATGTGATTGTTCAACGCCTTTGATGGTGCTGAATCTAGAATTATTATTTTTTTGGCTATATACACCAAGTCTCCCACATACAGATACTTTAATAAACTTGAATTTTTGGGCGGCTTCCAATCCACACAGCCCACTGCTTGGACGGGCACAGTAAATATTCTATTGTTTTTTGAAGAGGCAGAGCCTGGAGGTAGGTGATGAGCGGGGTCACCAGCTGAACAAGCCAAGCGTGCTGTCATGTTGCCCTTGCCTCCACCACTCTGCTTCCAATGCACGTTTCTCTGTCTTCAGTATCGAGTGCACACTTATAAGCGCACAATAATTCTTGAGCATACGAAACCACATAAGGAACACAAAGAGAAATGCACTCACTGTGCACATGTGCACACGTGTAAGTCCATGCACGTGCGCATGCCCTTTAATCAAAAAAAGCGCTAAATGATGTAAATAGTTCTCTGTGTATATTTCACAAAACAAACTTTTAGTATAATTACATTGCACTTTGCTTTGGATCAGGACGTTATGTGAGAGAGAAATCATACAAAGCTTTCTAAACTAAGATGGTAGCACGAGGCAAATACTACATATTTTGGCAGGACATGAACGAGCTACTGTAACTTTAGCAACAAAGTCCTAGTACTTTTTTACTACTTTGACACAGCAGGAATCCCTGATAACTGCTTTCCACATGAGCCGCTGGTGTAAAAGATCTTTATGGAGGTTTACAGTGAGTGCTTTTTATATTCATTTGATTGGAGAAAAAAACTCTTCCATCTATAGGTGACATAGATAGGAGCAAGGCTCATCAGGTTTTTTATTCGGACCAATATCCTCACAGAAAACCTCAGTTTAAAAAATACAACTCTTGGTGAAAATTATATAAATAAAATCTTAATCCTCGCTAGGGTAGTGTGATTATGCTTGTAGCCCTATTAGCAGCAGGTTTAGAAGATCAAAATTAAACTATTCTATTCATGGAATATTTTGACCCATAACATCAGTCAGACCATAGATTTTATCCAGGCTTGGACCAGTGTCCAAGACAGAGAGAGATTCTGCAGACATCTCCCACTGACTCACTGCCCTGTTTGGATTAGTTTTTATTGATGCCACTCAGCTTCTCAAGTGCACAGAGGACAGATTGTGCTCTGATTCATTCAAAACATTCTGTTACCGCTGACTCACTCTAAAAATCTCTGTCCCCTCAGCAGGTGACTGTGTGTCTCAGCATCCGCTGGCAATGACGTGGTGCTTCCAGAGCAGGTATACATGCATGTGAATCATCCGCATATTCTTCTGAACTACCAAAGCCTGCTCACTACTGAAATTCTGACTTTCTTTTAATCTCTCCAGCCTACAAAAGAAGAACCAGTGTGATGGATATTGTGAAACCTGTATTAGAAAAGCACTGGTTGCTGATAGCTCGAGCAATCTGCCTCGTCTGGAGGGTCTTAAGGAGCCTCATAGCTGGACTGTAAATAATTTGTTCCTAACATCCTTGTCCGCCATTCAAAATTATTTATCATATCAGATATTTAATGGTTTTGCTTCTACAACATCAGTTTTTTGACTGATAACTATTTTGACAAAGGTTTGTAACCTGCAGAAAGAGACTGCACGTGGGGGTTTGTTTTTATGCCTTTCGCTATAATGACAATTATTTTTTAATAAATGGGTAACATAAAAAAGACTATTTTAATGGAAACCATGACCTTTTTCTAAACCCAACTTGTTTTATTTTTTTAGTCTTATTTAGTTTTGTTGTACTATGTTGTATTTTAATTTATAATTTCTAAACTTAACCAAATTCTGACTCACAACCAAATCCTTTTTAAAATATTACATCCACTGAGCACAAATGAATAATTCCACATTTTCTTTTGGTCCGAAGTCAACCCCCCTCCACAGGACACAGACACCAGTGTCGGGGTTAATGTTCTGTGTTTTAACCACCCCCGTTTACTGTTTGCACTACAAAGTTGCATTTCATATTTTTCAGAGCTCTAACATCCCAACACTGAGGTTGGTTGGTTGTGGCGATAGTTCAGGAGCAACATTAATATAATATTATAGGAATAACCCTAACATTGTGGTATCAGATATGTGGTATATCACTGCTATAAATTGTGTGTATGTTCTCTTACTTTTCTACATTTAATAAATATGGGTAAACTTTGTAATTTGTTCATTTTCTTCTTACCCAACAGATCAGAAATAATGGGCATCTTGCTCCAAAGGTACATCTTGAACAGGAGTTGAGATGCGAAGCTCAGAAACAAAATCAAACTGTTATAATGATGGAAACATTCCCCCATATCAGACCTCAATCATTTAAATCAATCTGGAAAACAAACGCAAAGAAACAAAAACACACAGCTGAAATTCCGACCACGTTCTACTTAATGGGTTTTAATCATGTTTACTTATTGCTGGTGCAGAATTTTCCAGGCGTAAACTGTAAATCTATTTTCGCTCTTGTATATCCTGAAGGAGAAACTGTTCTGTGAACAGAATTTAATTCATGTCGAATAAATACCTGCCGCAAGATTTGATAAAATCTCCCCCTCCCCAGCTTTCTAGTTAAGAGGGATTGCCTTTTTGCTTTTCTCTTTCGTGCATCCGTTCATTTCTTCACAGCTCTCTGTGTCAGATATTGGCCGTCAGTTGTGGACACTTTGCCTTTGTCCTCTTGGAGCACATTTCCTGCCTGTGACAGCTCCTCTCAGAGGAGTGACACTCATTCCAATCTGGTGAAGTGAGAGCACAGCCCAGAATACACTTCTCACACAGTAGTGAAGCAGAATATACGCTGGGGCCAGACGGCCAAGAGCTTCACCTTTACTTGACCTTGCACGGACCGAGTTTCTCTCAACGGGCAGTGGCTGTTTCTTTCTCAGAAGAAAAAAAAAAAAAGCTGCCACAATAAAGCAACAGCAGGCCCATAACAGCACAACCAACACTGAGCAACTCTGATAACAACACACACATCTTTTTGGGTTGGCTGGAAGTTATTTTAAGCTGGATTTAGACACAGCTAATAAATAAGGTTATAAATAAATGATCATAACACAGTGATTGTGCAAGCACATAGATGTGAATAAATGTGACATCATGAAAGTAAAGCAATTAAGCAAGTCATTAGTCACAGCCAGATAGGCTACGTAAAAACCGGCAAAATAAATTATAAATTAATTGCCCAGAGATCAAACCATTATACTATATCTCATAATAGAAATCTAATGCTACTGAAGAGTTTCTGTATACATCATGAATGCCTTTTTTGACTTTCAAAACAAAGGTAATTCATGCCAGAGCTGAAGCTTTTGTGGAGGCAGAAGTATTCTGTAAGTCACCGGTTACTATTCCAGCTTGTCATACACACATGATTTTTTTCTAAAAACTCGTCACTCACTTGAATCACTCATGCACAGCTCCATATCCCATATGTTATGTGTGAGCCACACATTATTACTGAATGTGTAAAACGATAATCATCACATATTCATTCCATCAGTCTGGGTTTTTTTTGTCTTTTCACCTATTTATGCTCATTAGATGCACTTTACAAAAGGCACTTTGGGAGTTTGACTATTTATCCATATATTGCATTCAGTAAGATTCAAGGCCTCCTGTTTATATTGAAATGCACATGGCATGAACGTTCTGGCAATGTGGAGGCGATGCTGCCCACTCATCCTCTGCTCAGCTTTACCTGGTCTCATAAAAATATATGCATTAAGTTGGCAGTGCACAGTTTGATTCCATCTGTCAATAACTGGTGAATTAATGTGTAAAATGATCTGAAATCTTTATTGACAATGATGTGACATAGCAGTAAACAGTTGTCTCCCACCAGGTGACCTTGCAATTGAAACTAGTTACTACGGTAACCAAAGGTGATAAAATTCAATGCGATAATTGGACAATCAGTGATTTTTACTTGCTGCAAGGAGGTTGCTGTCCCATTTTTCTCTAGCGTGACTGAGCCATTAGCAGAAAGTCCAGGGTCTCAATCCCACCCTTCTCCCCCAACACCCCCACAACCCCAAGAAAATGGATGGACCGATGTAAGGTGGTGTATTTGCCACATTAATTCCTTTTTTACATTTTTGTTGGGCTGTGAAGTTTTCTGCCATCCTTCCAGTTAAAGGAAGCTTCTCTCACTCGTGGCCTTTGTAGGTGAAAATCTCCTCTACTTGTGCCTGAGGTGTGGAACAGAGAATTAAAATGTTCAGCGAAAAAGGATACAAAGGTGGAACATTGCACAAGGTTGTAGAAAAGAGCCAGGATCCTCCAGGCGCTTGGTAATGTTCTGACCCCAGTGTAAATCCATCAGTGCCATTTTGTTAATGAACTGATCTATGATTTACACTGTCAGTGAAACTCGTTTCCTGCTGCCGCCTCTTGCAAAGTGCTGACAGAGCCTCTCTGTATTCAGCGGACCTTTGTGTTATTGTGAGTGAGCTGATTTGTGTTATTCATTTTAAATCCCCAATCCGGTCAGTTTGTCAGTTGGTAACACTGAGTCGCTGCAAACATGCAAAGAAAGTTTGATTACATGAAGTCAATTAATACGCAACTCCGGGATGTGGAGTTTGCAGACAGATCTAGCGCTTACATACATTATTCATCATCCATAATTGATACGCCTTACTGGCACATATTTACAAAAATAAGAAAATGCACAGATTGCCATTTCAGACTTTACTTTCAATTGTTGCTATGGTTAATTAATCAATCAGAAAACTTCCTAAAAAATCAAAATATTCAATAAGAATCCTTTTTTCCCACCATATCTTTATTTCAGAAAGCAAAACAAATCCTAGTGAGCTCCTTTGTTTGCGTGGTTACAAGGTTTGATGTATAAAAACAAGAGCTGCGAAACATCTACAGCATAAAGCGAACACCCAGAGGTTTAATGAGGCTTAATGGTGCAGATGTATGTCACCTGCTTCCCTGCCTACATCGTGCAGCCTCACCTGTTTTTGTAAAATAGGATTAGCATGCGGGGGACAAAAATGAAAGGAAATGGAACACCCTGAGAAATCTTACAATGCACAGCAATAAAATAAATAAAATGAGTGCAACATCAACAAAATTATATCAGGCAAACACACATAGGTGGTGCTGACATTGCTTTATTTATGTATATATACCCGCACAAACAATATGTAGCCAGCAGCCTCTATTCTGTCTGAAACAAGTCCCACAGGATCTTGGCTCTGCTCTTTTTAACCACTTTCCGAGGTGAGTTTCACTGGGACTTGGGGATTTGTAATCCATATGTGGCACAGATGTTTCTGTCCACTGTCCCAGCCACTTGCTTATGCCTCTGAGTTTATGCTGTCTCAGGTTATATCTTACAGCCTGTTACTATGTAGCCTGTGATTCTTGTTTCATCCTGGAGTGTGACTCTGACACTCACTAATCCTCTCCCACCCTATTTTACTTCCTCACAAACCCTCCGTGCATCATGAGGAGGTTTTTTTTTTTTTTTGCTTTGACATGTAGTTGGTTTTGTCTCCTCCTGTGGCCATTTAAGTACTGCAGTTGGGTATCTGCTGACTGGCAAGAAAAACACATTCATAGCTTAGATCTTTTTCTTCCTTCTTAGCAAACTTAGTCCTGTAAGTTTATTATCCTTCCCTTTGGTAATGTTAACTTGGTAACTATAAGCTAAGTCCTGATCACATTCACCCTCTTTGTGAATTCAGTAGATTCTGGTAAAATGGGTCAGGACTTAAGCATGATGTCATCTGTGTACAGGAGCTAACTGCACTTGGAGATGACTAGTATATTGACCTTGGCTTCCAGCATTATTTTCCATTGCCACACCAAGTTCTTGATGGAGGTTATCAGTAACCTTGTATAGCCTTGCATAGTACCAAGCACTTGAATGTGTGGGGTATTTGGGGCTTTCTTATAATCTATCCAGGTGATGCTCAGCTTGTTCTACCTAGTTTTAGAGTCTTAGCCAACTGCATCAACCGGTAATTTGTGCATTGATCTGCTGATGTTGCTCCTTCTAAGCTTTGTTCGTAGGCTGACTAATATTCCTACTTAGCTTTGCTGCAATGAGCAGAGACAGGAGGGAAGTAGTTCAAAGGTGTTGTACCCTCATCAGGATCCTTCTTGTTCAGTTTTAGTGTCTGCTTGGCATTGGGGTTCAGTCATTTTTGCTGACAGGTAAAATATTTTTTTACCTATTTTGTCCATTAATCGAAGCTCTACATTTACTTTACAGTTTTTTTTTTA
Organism: Pundamilia nyererei; assembly: GCF_000239375.1. Classification (NCBI taxonomy): domain Eukaryota; kingdom Metazoa; phylum Chordata; class Actinopteri; order Cichliformes; family Cichlidae; genus Pundamilia; species Pundamilia nyererei. The sequence continues at coordinate 267,818 of NW_005187443.1, read as the reverse complement.
TTGGTTTGGTACTATTTTCACAACTAAAGTGTGCATTTTCAAATCTCTCAGTACAAAACTCACATTTGATCACATTTGTAACACATTTGTAACACATTTGTAACACTAGTCATTCTTTCAAATCTGATGTCATGAGTTCATTGTATTTGCACATATTTTCATTCCACTTAATCATTGTTGCAGAACATATGATCATTGTGATATATTCTGAGAACATTTGCTTTACTCACCCAAAC
>NW_005187443.1:262020-267162 GCF_000239375.1 Pundamilia nyererei | reverse complement strand
CTGGTCTACAGCCTACCACACCATCTTCAGATATAGCTGCACACATTGAGATGTTCCCCCCACGTTGTCCAGGGACGTGGATGGTAGCCCAATAAGGTTACGTCCTCTGTGTCTAGTTTTTGCTAGATTGAAAGCGGCCTCATCAACAAAAATATACTTGTGATGATTCACAGCAGCGTCCAGCTCCATCACCCTCTGTTACAGTAATTGCATGCCAGTTTAGTGTTGTACCTGAATATATTCTGAACGCAGTTGTTTCACCTGGACATTGTTCCTCTCAAAAGGAACTTACAAATGACCAGACAACAATCAGTCAAGTTGAAAATCCATGGACATAATGAATGATTCATTGATTAAACATTAAGATCGGTTGAATTAAATGACAGAAAAATGTATTACAGTTTTTTCTGATTGCAAATCAAAAATTTTATAGTGACAGCATTATGAAAGGCAGTAACTGTGAACGAAACATTTATTTAGATGAAACACTTATTTTGTGTAGTGAAAATGATATTTTGTCATTATGTGTATTGTACTAACACAATTGAAAATATGCTGAAATGTTTGAAAAAGGTGTACTTTTGATGATCTGTTGTGATATAAGTACTAAGAGTTTTGAAAATGTACCAATTGCTTGTGAAAACTGCGCCAAACCAATAAAAAAAAAAACTGTATATATGAAACCAAGTTGCAGTCTGTGAAAAATTGGAATGTTGAAGGTTTGACATGGTTGTTATACTGGAGCTAAAATCCAGTCTGATCCTCACACTAATGTTTCCTGCCTTGCCTTTTAAGCAAAATACTGCATTTCCAGCGCATAACTTGACGAGTAGCCTAATGAGAAGGCAGAATGCTTCAAAAGTTTTCAGACAAAAGCAAAAACCACAAGATATTATTTTCTAAAAAGAGGTGTTTGTGGATTTGTTTTAGAATATGGAAAGTAAATTCCAGGAATATAAACTAGACTAGGTTCCAGTTTAAATATGAATGCACAGAATTTGAATGCGCTCTTTTATTTATTTATTCATTTTTAAATTGTACATTTAAATTGTAAATTGTTTTTTTAACATTGTTTTTTAATGGAGCAATCAAACTGAATGGGAATATCAAAAATAATTGGAATTTCCTACACTCCAAAAAGCAGAGCAATATTTATGTCTTTCTGTACATTGCCCTTCGGTCTGTTCAATTTAGTATTCACCCACAGAAACACTGTGATATAAAAGTTAATGATATATGCCTGGTCTTCCTATAACACTATCAATTATTTTTTGACCGCTGGGGTGGTGAAGTAATGGTGTGAAATGGCACTGATCCAGTTTATTTGAATGAGTTTTGTCTGATAGTTTCACAGACAGACAGACAGACAGACAGACAGACAGACAGACAGACAGACAGACAGACAGACAGATAGACAGATAGACAGATAGACAGATAGACAGATAGATAGATAGATAGATAGATAGATAGATAGATAGAATAAAAATAAAATAAAATAAAATAGAATCCCAGGAAGATGGAAAAGGGTGTGGGTAGTTGTTCAAACATGGTATCCTTTTGTCATGTTGTGCTGCTGTTCCAGCTACCTATTTACACCTTCACAGAGGCCTGCTGTCTTGTCTCTTCCAAAAGTCAGTGCACCTCCAGCCACATCACTCTTATGTCTACCCTTGCACACATAGCCAGACATAGTCAGGCACTACTCCATATTGTTTGTCAGAGAGCCTCAGAGGTAAATGGTCCTGAGTGTTGACAATAGGTGTAATTTTATGAAGAAGGAGAGGTGTAGTGTGTCTTTATCCAGCTAACCTGATTACAGGCCTCCTCTTCCCCTTTGTGAGCATACAGTGTAATCTAAAAGCAACACCTGGGCCACTAGGCGATGCAAAAAAAGACGGCATGCCAAAGTAGCCTATACTGGCACACCCCCAAAATGAATTAAGGTGGGCTATTCAGGTCTGTCCTGACCTTGGGGAAAGGTACATACTGCTTTCTGCTCTCGGAGTGACAAGCTGAATGCAGTCTTTTATTACACAGCACCCTGTGAAATGTGTAATGTATGTTAATCCATATGGGATTGAAGGCAGAGACCAATTCTGAGGGGACAAAATGATGGTGTCAGAAGAGAAGGAACAAGGAAAGAAGAGAGGGAGAGACAGCATAGAGGGAAAGCAGAAGTAGTTTAAATGGGGCAGTCAAGGAGACCAGACGAGGGAGAAAGAGACACTGAGAAAATGATAGAAAGGTGACAGAATCAGGCAGACAGACACAACCAACAGGGTACACAGAGAGAGAGAGCCAGGGTAGACAGATGGAAAGACAAGGGCACAGCCACACTACAGCTGAAAAGCTCCACATTTGGAGTTCTGTCACACATCATGGGTGACACAGATCTGATATTTTCTGCTAAATGTGATACATGCAGCATGACTTCTCATACAGACCACGGAAAATCCAGGTTAGGGAAATCAGGTTCTGATACAATGTGGAAATTGACAGGGCCAACATGACAATAGGTGAGCAATACAATTCACCAGTAGGCAGCTGACATAATATTTTGTAAGTGTCTGCAAAGTTATAGCTTTAAATCAGGAATTGCTGAATGACTCAGTAGGACATTCAGACTTTAAAATGAAAAGTTTAAATTGCACTGCCAAACGAGATGTTTCAGAACTGTGACAATATGGCAGGCTGATATAATGACACCATGTATCACACTGTAAAAGGAAGAATCACTGGTCACATGGGACTGCTTCTATTTCTTTGACAAGTTACTGATGCCAGTCAAACTTTTTTGAACAGAATGATAGAATAGACACAGTATGTTACCTTTGTGTTATGTGGTAGCCGTGTATTAAGCTATGTGAGAAAGTAAAGTAAAAAATAAAGTGTCAGGATCATTTTGAATTTATTTTGTATGTTTGATTTCTTATGTTATATTGGAAATATGCTAAGTTCTTGTGTTGTTATTATTAGTTAGGATTTAGTTGAGTTTTAGTCTAGTTTATGTCATGTCTACTTGTTTATGTCACCTATGTTTCCTCTTGTGTCTGTTTCCTCTCTCTCTCTTGCTTCTGTCTCTGCCTCTTGTGTCATGCTTGCGTGTCCTAGTTCATGTTTTCCATGTTTCCTGTTTTATTTTGAAAGGTCTGGAGTTTCCATATTGAGTGTGTTTAGTTTTCCTTTTCCCAGTTGTTTCCACTTCCCTCGTTACCCTTCTGTCCTCTGTCTTCCTCTGTTTAGTGTTGGGAGGTCTGTTTGTCTCCAGGTCAGGTCAGGTCACAGAGTGTTTGCTTTCACTTGTTCAGGTTCATGCTCATTTCATGTTTAAGTTACTTCAAGATCAAGGTTTTACATGCTCCTGTTCAGGTTTCATGTTATGTCTCATGTCATTGTCTTTGTAGTTAGTTTAGTTCAGTCCCTGTTTAGGTTTCAGTTTAGTTTCAGCCTTGTTTCGCCTCTCCTTATTTTTCTGGGGTTTTTTTTTTGTATCAGCCATAATACAGGCATGCTTTTTGTTTGATCATCAGTTAATTTCTCCCGTGTCTGCTTTTGAGTTCACTGCAAAAACACACCGGCTGCTCAGCCATGACATAAAATAAACTTCAGTAAATCTCACTATAATTTGTGTCTGTTCCCTAATGTAAGACATGTTAATCAATTTGGATGAAAGTTACTATATAAACTGCCTAGTGTAGCATCTCATCTATGTAGCTTTTGGTAACTATTTTTATAACACTAAGATCATTACAAATAATATGCACTAGCTGATTTTCTAAAAGACATTGAAAACAAATAAGTAAGACAGCAAATGCCATCATGCTAAATGATCTATTGTTTATATACTGTCTATAGTTTAGTTAAGCTAGAAATGATCTGTTACCTTTATTCCACATATTATTTTCTAAAGCATTTACCTTTCCAGTAAGCACCAGGATTAGGGTAGCCTAAAGAAGATTTCCACTGGGGCCTCAGCAGTTTAGCCTGCTGCTCAAAGCAAAGAGTATCTGTTTGTGCGGGAATGCAGGATTAGTCTGACAGCTGTGATGACGTTTGACAGTGATGCCACATATCCTAGGATAGATATGACTGGCTAGTCCAGAAACCAGATGTGAGCAGCCAGCAGTATGAATGTAGACACAAAGAGCTGATCTTAACACAGCCAAGGCTCCAGTCACATCACTCAGCTCTTACCAGCCCTTCCTGTCTCCACCTATTGAGTGGGATAGTGCGAGGCGCCTGGGCTGCACCGGCAGCTGTGGGATCAGGTGGCTTTTCTTCCCAAGGCCCAAGCTACACGAGTCTGTCCTGCCATCCTTCCTCCCTCATCTTTCCCACAACTGATCAGCATGCACGCTGCTGCACGCTGTCCGCCTGCCAGGGAGAGTGAGGGAGAGGATACTAGGTAATCTACAGCCGGCATGATGACTTTGAGGAGCCAAGTTGTTACCTCCCATTCCCTCTCACCTCACCCTCTTCCCCACAGTCATAATCCCGGAGCTGTCAGTGAGCGGAGAGTTATTCTCTGAGCGGGGAGAGGGCATTTTGTCACAGAGATGAAAAGTGGGAGAAAAGAATGTGGGCAGCTGAGACCTATAAACTTGCTTTATTGCATTGCAGAGAGGCGCTTCTGTGGAGCACATGCTTTTAATTAATGATGCCCCCACCTGACCCTGTGCTACTTTGAGTTGTACATCCAACAATAAGAGAGGTGTGAGCCTCAAGCAGAGACCTGCCTGGCATTGCTCCATCCTGGAGCTGAAAACAGACAATGAAATTCATGGCTGCAATATTGGCCTATACTGTTTAGCATGATCACTCTTTTAGCTTTAATAAGGTATGAAAACTTTCAAAGTTAGATGCATATCCATGCTGTAAAAAGTGAATGGCAGCATTCTCTTTAAGTCTATTATTTGATTATCACAAACCAATGCATTGTAAATGCTTAACTGCTTGTCAGAGAGCATGAAAAATACAGGGAGTGCAGAATTATTAGGCAAGTTGTATTTTTGAGGAATAATTTTATTATTGAACAACAACCATGTTCTCAATGAACCCAACAAACTCATTAATATCAAAGCTGAATGTTTTTGGAAGTAGTTTTTAGTTTGTTTTTAGTTTTAGCTATTTTAGGGGGATATC
>NW_005187443.1:255612-259946 GCF_000239375.1 Pundamilia nyererei | reverse complement strand
CGAGCCTATACAGCTTGGAGTAAGACAACATGCATGAAGAGGATGATGTGGACAAAATACTCATTTGCCTAATAATTCTGCACTCCCTGTACATAGGTGGAAAAAGTGCAGGCTAACATCAAAAGCCACCACACAAAAGACAGGAAGACCAGCTGTGTAAAAAATTGATCAGGCACTTAAAGCTAAGATTAAAAGAAGTATAGAAGAAAACAAAAAAGGAATCCGTTATAACTCATCATAAAGAACAGAGGGAGCAGCTTCGCTTTCACAAGATAACTCCTGAAATATAGATTACTGGATTTGAGACCTGGAATGACCGTTGTTCTGTACCAAGTCTGTCCCTCTTAGCTGTGATGGTCCTTCATATTGGGTCATGTATTATAGATGCGACAGCACAAGGAAGCGAGAAGAGTTCCCTGTCCTCCACTGTATTATTAATCGTTCAACACTTGATCTCAGACCTTTGACCTAGGAGTATTTTTTGTGTGAGGTATCTTGGACAGGCAGTATAAACAACCCCAAAAGATCATGACGAATAAAGGAACAGGTCATTACTTCAAATCGATGGTAGAAGCAAAGGTTCTGTCCTTTGCGGTGGTGTGGCAAGTCTTTCAAACGATTAGTCACTGATAGGACGTGTATGTGTCTCTGCTGGCATAAGACTGACAATTTATTGCTGCAAGGGGCTTCTTTTAAAGTGTTCAGACAGTTTGGTGCCTGGTGTGTGAAATCTGCGATATCAATACTGAAATTGGACTCTCTCGCTCCCTCTCTCGCTCTCTCATTGTCTCTTACACACACATAGACAGTTCAGGAGACAAGTACAATGAGCTTGAACAGTTTGCTCAGGCTTAATGTTCCAGGTTTACTTTATTGAAACTATGGCTACTGATGCTACAACTGTAAAATTAATAAAAAATAAAAAAACAATAAAAAACAAACAAACAATCCCTTTAGCTAAAGTTCTTGAAGGATAGCAGTAACTGTGTGTGTGTGTTAATCAGTCTAAAGCACGATCCACATTATAATATACCTCAACAACTAGCAGATGGATTGCTGTATATTCTTGCACAGATGTTTTTTGTCTGTATTGATGTCAAACTTTTTTAAACTCATACCTTTTCATTGGCTGCCACCACCAGGTTAGCGTTTTGGTGATTCTCTGATATATTCACTTATGCATGTTTTAGCAAACTGCTAGCGTTGCTGCACCTTCTCAATCTCATTTATTGCTGGTGCAATGACCTTCCTCTCAGCTTGCCTTTAGCATCTTATCTAAAGGATCCAACTTTTTAAAGCTTTACTTTTTCTTGTGAGTGTTCCTTAACTGTTCATCTATCCATTTTCCTTGTATAAATGTATTTAATTTATCTGTAAAGATCCCAAATTGTTGAATATTAGAGGTGCAAAAAAAAAAAGAAAAAAGAAATTCAGATCCTGGAATATTTAAATCAGCTTTATCAAATTATAAGAAGCAAAGGATTTAGCCTGAGGACCAAAAAGCAAATCTGTACTAACTGTTTGTATGTGTAATGTTAACAAAAGTTGCAGTTTTAAATGTCTGATTTAACTTCACGGCACATTTCACAGACATTCCGAGGCTGGGAATAGATCACTGCACATACTGTATACAGTGGTCACTAATCAGTGTGTCCTGACAAGTTGCCATAATACAGTGTGCATGTAAATCCCCCTGAGGATGGAATTAGTCGTGTTAATACCAACTTTTTAATTCCATGAGATGTTGGCGAGGGGAATTAAAAAAGCAGTTATCCAAGTGCCAAAGTTGGAATGCTGATCATGTATTTTTAATGAGCTCATGGTAAGATCAGACATCGAAATGGACTAAAACGTCTCTGGGATATTTAGTTCCTACAAAAGCCACAAATGAAATGAACAAATGTTTTTGGTTATGAAGTCAATAGCAGTGGTGGGAGTGAGGGAGTTTGGTTTGGGAGGGAAGTTGAGCTGACTGTGACCTTTAGATGGTTGTTATATCAAACAGTGGGGGGGCTTCAGCTCATGTGTGGCTATTTCCAGTGGCTGAGTTTTACAACACAAAGTGTTTGAAAGCACAAGAAAACACAAGACATACATATATATTTCTAGCCACACTCTTTCCAGGAGCATGCACATAATGTCCTGAGGTTATTTAATGGATATTTAATCTTCTTTCAGAATGCATATATGTTTTGAACTAGTGCTATGCAGGAAAACTGCTAATGTAAAGGAATGTGTTGATGTTGTACAAACCTTTTTCTCCTAGTGTTCTGCAGTTCTGTATCTTGAAGAACGTGTGTACAGACAGATGCCTCCGAGCGATAAGCAATTCTGAATTGAACTGTACAACAATTTCCTTTCACTCGTGTTCTTTGAAATGTCAGCTGTGTGTGACTTTTCTTTATGCGACTGGGTATAAGACTATAGAACAATATTGTCAGGATTAAAAATAAAATGTGGCTTTGTTTGAGTATGAAAAAGTGTGTGCTTAATAGGATAAAAAATATATGTTTTATGTAAAAAGCTACAGTCTAAACATTCTTCTTTGAATTGCAGTGGATCTATAGATGCGGAACTTTCCATTTCATATAAGTTAAGGCTGTGACTTACCTGCTCCATTATAGTTTCTCTGCGGGGAGCATACTGAAATTCTGAAAATTGGGGACTACAGTATATTTTAGTAGTTTAACTGTAAACTCACACTTTTTTTAAAGTTGCATTTTATCATGGTGGAGAGGTTTGAGTGCTGCTTGACTGATCCCAGGAGCTATCCTCTCAGAGGCCTTCTGTCCATGATGCGTTTCCCAAAATGAATGCGGTCGCTGGTGAGAGACCACACACGTCTACGAGATGAACAACTGGGACCCTTCTCCTGAGGCCTAGCCAGCTCAGCTGTCAAAAAACCACATGGGGCTGCTTTCCTTTGGGTCCACCACCTGCAGGATGAACTGTTCGGGTCTGGTGAGTTTTGGACTGGCAGAAGACTGAACTTGGTGATCCAGTTCCCAGCTACCAAAACTTACTTTAGTGACATAGTAGGAGGGAAAAGAAAGCAGGAATCTGAAGCTAAGGCAGTCAGTTTATTGGTCCCTCTTTGTTTCCTGTCTTTACCAAAAGCATCTGCACAGACAGCATGCTAACACAAAGCTAGCAAAGAAACCAGAGTGATGCTAAAGCTGAGTGAATGCGAGAAAAGCTGAATTTCAACAGGCTAAAAAGACAAGCGGAGCAGTCAGTGGCCTTCATTCCTACCTGTAAGGAAAATCACTTTGCTTTGTGTTGTCGGCTTTGTGTTCACATGTAAACACTAAAGGAAAGATTGTATGTGTGTCATCATTAGGATAGCGATTTGTGTTGGTGTGTGGAACAAGGAATTACAAGACAATGTGTTTCACATAATTTATGGAATAATGCAAAAGTACTGTAAAAAATTATGGTGAGTAATTAGGTAACATACTGCATCACTTTTAAGAAAAGTAATGAGTACTTTAATCTTTGTGAGTAACAACCCCAACACTGGCCATGAGCTGTGGTTAGTGACATAACTCTTCCTCCACAGGATGGCTGGGTTCATACTTAGAGAAAGGGTGCTTGATTATTCAGCAGGGGCTCACAGCCGAGCTGCTGCAATTCTGCACTGCTAAGAGCCCGCTGAAGTGTTTCAGGCAAGGGCGTGGATTTGGCATGGATGGAAGGGACATGTCCCCACCAATATCCAGCGATTATTGAATTGTCCGCACCAATAATTTGATCTCTTCGAGTAAAGAAAAACAAACCCGATAGAAAGAAAAAAGACAATCCGTCAACATCTCATTCACCCAACGGTGCAGAAAGAGTTAAATTATGTTCTCTACTGGAGTCCTACCTCATGTGACAAATATGGCCAATGTGATTGGCTGTGCCTTTCAGGCAGCTATGTTTAGTTTTAGCAGCGGCTGCAAGGACCTGCAAGGAGGAGAGGAGGATGGCAGCAAAAAGGAAGAACCTGGATATAAGAAAGTATTTTTCAAAGAAACCTGTAAGTCACTTAAAGTCAAGTTCATTCATGTGTCCGTCAAAATAATGTTACAGGCTATGCTACGCCATACATGCAAACCCTCCAGATTTTTCCGGGAGAATCCCGAATTTCAGGGCTCCCTCCTGAAAATCTCCCGGAGCCACCATTCTCCCCAATTTATCCCAATTTTCCACCCAGACAACAAAATTGAAAAATATCCCAGCTTGGCCCAGCCAATTCCAGTTTCCAACAATGGCTACTACCACTGCAGCTACTTAGTTTTCATATTACTCTTATTCAGTGTTGGGTAAGTTACTTTAAAATAGTAACTTAGTTA
>NW_005187443.1:252705-253936 GCF_000239375.1 Pundamilia nyererei | reverse complement strand
TAACGCGTTACTTAATAACGCGTTAGTCCCAACACTGCTCTTATTACTCTTTCTGGGTCGCAAAATAAACTTTAAACATATTTTCAGGCGAGAATGTAGCTGTGTAAACTTCAAATATCTGAGCGGGTGTTGTGCCAAAAAGTGATTTCCAATGTTTCCCTGTGTCTTTTATGTGTAATATCGTTACATATGATCCTAAATAGAATTCTGTGAACAGGTATTACAAAGGGGTTATATATAAAATTTTAAAAATACCTGTTTCTCAAGTATCTTTGTAACTGTGTTATTGTACCTACATTATAATCAATCAGCTCCCTTTTGTCCACTTAAAATATGTTTACAGAACTATTTTTGCATGTGTTGCAATTTCAGCTGTCCTCTTGGCCAGATTACTGTTAAGAGAGACATTTTTAAAGTCAACAAGAATTTTTTTTAACTGCATAAATAAAGCATACATAAAAGTCACTGCCAAAAACTGATTGCGGCTTCTACCTTGTTACAGGAATGTTGTTTGTTGCTCAAGATGACTTGATATCATTTAAGGGATACATTTGACATGTGGAAAAGAGGAAAAGAGAGTTTATTACAGAGAAATGTCTCTTTCCAAAATAAAAGCTATACTATACACTTCTTCTGGGCTATATTCTCAGCAGCATATTAAACATAGCAGGTCCCCATAAGGAGAATCATGTTTTAACGGCTGTCTAAATGACTCGGGTAAAGTTTGTAGCATGTGTGCTTGTTGTTTTTGTCTGCTTCCACTTGACTTTGCACTAGGATGATGTCGGCGTAAATGTGCAGTCATATTCGTTGTGTTCCCACTAGTGCTGTCAGCGTTAATCTCATTAAAATGACATTAACACCATAATGCGGAAAATCTCCGTTAACAAGTTACCGCGGATCACCCCGTGCGTGGGGCTGGACAGCGTCAACATGTTAACGAGCTAACTGCGCTAATGCACTAGCTCCCAACAATTGAGTATTGCGTGGCACATCAGACATACTGTTTTACTTTTGTCCATGACTCGCTTACCATCAGGGTCATGCTTCACATGAAAACCAAAATAGTTCCAAATGCCAGATCTGAATGAGGGTGGGGGAGGTTCATTTTCAGGTAGCGTTGAGGCAGTTGCCATGTTGCAACGAGCTTAGCTTCTGTCTTGCTAGCTTGCACTGCGCTCAGTGGATCTGTGCTCGACAGTGCAGCCTTTTGTATTGTTCGATACATATG
>NW_005187443.1:245275-249807 GCF_000239375.1 Pundamilia nyererei | reverse complement strand
TGGCAAGTATGTGCCAGGCTTTGGTCCACATCAGTCTAAAATTGTATGTAATGTTAAATCTCCAATTCTTTTGATCTTTGGGCTGAAGGAAGGACAACACTCAGTGTATAAATGCTCAATCAACAATCATTTTATTCCATACAATTCTCATTATTCCAAACAACCCTTTTGGGCATAAACCATCCAGAGGGGAGATGAGCGTGGGAGGGTGTCCGCCTGATCTCGAAGTGTCTCACATTCTTATAGCTTCTGCCCCCCTCCAAACTAAGCATTCACATTCTTTCTCTCTTACGGCGCCTAAGTGACGGCCTTGGTTTCCTGTTTTATCTCCTCCTGATGAGATGGGGCAGAAAACCTCTACGGTATGTTCTGTTCTCTTCTAATCAGACAAATAAGGCCATGATTCTCTGAAAACAGTATTTCTTACAACTCAGCAGTATAATGCATCATTATTGTTTTATTATGCATAAAACAATATCATTCATTCACAATAAATCAGCAGTCTAATGTAATACAAATCAGTCTAATAAATCTAATAGTTATCACCTCTTCAGGAGAATAATGTGAACTAAAACTACATAATAATTTCACAATCTATAATTGGGGGGGTATAGCGTGGCATAAGATAATATAATAATCTCACAGTAACCATGAATAACGTGTTGCCATGTCCACCAGGAGAAACTGGACAGTATAGATATAAAACCAATATGCCAGCAGTTTATCTCAGTTAACGAGAGGAGAAGGCATGTGTTTGGCTCCTTCAAATACTGGACATTAAGTTGTTGTGTGGGGCACCAGTAGTCCATGTCTGTTGCTGTAACAGTAGTTCATGTTTAGAATAAAAAATCCCAGCTCACTGATTTGATCGGGGCAATAGTGCGGCTAAAATGTTGCATAATTTTGCTGAGAGATCTGTTACTTTGTGATAATCTTAGATGGACAAAACCCACCAGGTCATTCAGTGTTCCCTTAGTGCTAATGTATAACAGATGTTGGTGTACTATAACTGAAGTAATGTTGTTAAGTCCTTAAAGTCATATTATTTTATTGTCATGACTGTATTTGAAACTATTTTTAGTTTTGTATGATACCTGATTTATATGGAATATGGCTGAAGTAAACTAAAGTCTAAAATACTTAGTCAGTCATTTGTTTAATAGTAACTTAACATGATATAATTCACATATAAAACTATGAATTGTGATTTTAAATGGTTTAAAAGCATGTAGAATAGCATATGCAGGCAAGTATATCTCTCCTTTTTTTTATCAAGAAGCAAAGACGAAAAGGGGAAAAAAAAGAAACAGGGCAGGGTTCGGTGCCTACCAATGCCGCAACCAAATCTACGCCCGGTATCAGGTATTGTTAGGATGCTTCCTGGGTGAGGTGTTTTGGGCAGGTTCTTCCATTAGGAGGCCAGGACACAGATTTGTCTCAGATGGACTTGGAATGCCTTACTATCCCAACACAACCGCCTGTGGTAGTGGGGGGGAGCGGGGCAGCTCTGCTGAGATTGATAAATACTGGATAAACGGATTAACAATAACAATTGCAAAATTACTTTGTGCTGCTTAAAATATTTATTTAGAGCTTTTGATGTTGTGTAGACAGATGTACAGATGCATGCCCACGTGTGTAGGAATATGTTTATTTATAGTTAGAGATGTACATATAGCTAGAAATAAACAAGTTAGACTTTTCACTGAAAACAATTGCATCTATGGCAACAAAGTCTTTCTATAGCTGAAGACTGAACTTTTGCTGCACCATATAATTTCGGTGCACATATGTGATTATTTTGTCCTAGATGAAACAGTTGCTAAGCCAGTGGGCTTGCAAGTTCTCTATCAGCATGAGCACAAATGTATAACCTTTTAAACAAAGGCTCTGTTGCTCTGCCTCAGGCTACACTTGCCAGTTTGCTTTCTTGTCAAGGCAGAAAGGAAATGTACATAAGAGAGAACTGCACATAGATGAAGAAGAAGAACATTGGTGACAAGTCAAAACTCTGACAGACAGATGTTGAGTAGCTGATAGCATTCTATTTACATGCCTGGAATACAAATTTACACATCAAACACTTGCTCAGTTTATTAAAAAGGCATGTGTTTTCATAAGATGTCTTCTGTTGCCAACAGAAAGGGAAATAAAAACAGTAATCCAACCTTTTTAGCATATTTCCACACAGAACATACACACAACAACAAACGAACACCGTGGAGAATCCACATGAGCAGGAACAGAATAATCCCAATATGTGCACAGAATCAACATACAAGTAAATATTTAGAACTGATACCAGTTCTTGTAGAGATTCTTTTTGATTGGGATCTATTTTATTGTTCTGTAAAGCACTTTGTAAATATCTTTTAAAAAGTTCTGTGCATTAAAAGGCTTATTATTATTATTAGTGTTATTATTATAACTGATCTCTTTAGTTCTCTCTGTGCACTCAGGTGCCTCAAACGTGATGCTTGCACTGAGATCAGTTGGTTTGTGCACACATCTTAAATCAGCCACTTACATTCAGTCATCCTCTGTACACTTGAAATGTCTCCTGTCAAATTTCTCCTCTCGCTCTCAAATTGTTTTTATGGTGTTGACCAAATGAAATCATCAGCACCTCGCAGGCACATCCTCTTTACATCGTAAAGAGTATTGTTGCTGTACATTTGATAGGGTTCATCCACTCCCTTCCCTCCAGATTTGTATCACTTGGTGCAGAGTAATGGCAAAAGTACAAGAAATAAAGCTGTATGTGTGAATAACCACTGGTGGGATTTACTGAATAGTGCATTCACTCTGTGTTCTTTACCTAAGAATGGTTTTCCCTATTTAAAAATCAGATGTCCGTTTGGGATAAAATAAAGAAATTTTACTCCTGGTTAACTTTAGGCTGCTTTTTGGTTGCATCCTTTCTTGTGTGATTCCTCTCCTTGACTCCTCCATTTGTGTCTTAGTTGCTCCTAGAGATGTGAGCAGAGGAGGTGAGGAAGAGACACAAGGAGCAAAGAGTTGAGGCAACAAACGTTCAACAAAATGAGACAGCCTTACCCTGGAGCCATCATTTTAAAATCATTTTTATTAAACATGACATTTGACACAAGAGCATCATGAATTGCTTAGCTATAGCCCAGCTGTAACTCTATATTATGATTGGCAACAGTGCTTATGGTTATATTTAATTTTAATTGAATTCACAACATAGACAGAGTGAAAAGATATCTGCACAGCTTTTTTCAATCACACAATGAGACAAAGTCATTTAGCATGAAAAGGACTAGTTGTTTAAAGAGTCCTCATGTCACTCTGGTTCGTATATTGCACCTGTGTACCACACCTCTTTTAAACACTCGAGGTTTCCAAAAAGATATGCCTGTGCATCCTTGATTATCTGGTATCTTCCTCTCTCCTGTAAATAAAGTTTTTCTAAGGACTCTGTGCAAGTGCTGTGAAAAACTAGGTGCACCCTTACTGCTTCCATAGGAAGGTTAACAGCCAGCTACTGCTCATCAGATGCACTAGATTAAGACTAAAAGCAGAAGTATTGGCAGTTTGCTGGTCTGGACAACTAAAGGGTGTGTTAAGACTCCACTACAGTGTTACCAGGGATTGAAATCCCGGCAAACTCATCCCAAGGTCAGATCATGCAATGCTCACACAAATGAGAAAAAAACCCAAGAGCTACATCTCAGAGTCTACAGGCCTCAGTTAGCATGTCAAATGTTAAAGCTGCAAATTGCAGTCATTGAGCTGACTATATACTCCTCTGTATACCAAAGTATTCCAGAGTCAAATGCGAGGACATCTGTCGGACAGTTAAAGCCTGGACGAAAATGATTCATTCAACAGGACAATGATCCCAAACAGAGCTGCATAACTATAACAGTCTGGGCCAAAAATTGCTCCACAACCATGTGATGAACTGAGAAAGTCATACAGAAAAATTGATTACTTCAGGTTACTGCAGCTAAAGGTGCTTCTACAAGCTACTGAATCACAAGGTGTACTTAGTTTTTTGATAGACTGTGATTGATTTTTGGCATCTCAGGCAGGAGCAGGGACGAAAAAGGAGCAAAGTGCATATTAAATGACATAAGAAGAGCTCCAAGTGCCACCTGTGTCTCTGCTTTGCCCCACTCTGTTTAATGTATTTGTTTCCTTGTATTGTTGATTCTTACTTCTGATTTTATATTTCACATCACCAGGGTTTTTTTGCTTGTTTTCCCCTTCGTTATGATTGTTTGTGCCACCTAGTTTCACATGTTTGTGTTCACTTGTATCCTGTCTGGCCTGTGCGTGTGCTTACTATAGTCATCTTGCTTCTCCCCTTGTCAGCTGTTAGTCTGTTTACTCACCCTCTGACCTTCTTCTATCCCCTTTCGGATTCCTGTTTTGTTCTAACTGCTTGTTGAAGTGTGTTACCTTTAGTTTTGGTATCAGCCATTAAGAGCTTGTGTTGTGCTTATTTAACCTTCCTCGGTGTTCTGCATTCGGGCTCTCTTTCCAGCAATCTTTATATATATATA
>NW_005187443.1:196036-240022 GCF_000239375.1 Pundamilia nyererei | reverse complement strand
GGGCTGCACATAAGTGGTCCGCAGGTGCGCATTCGCTGTCAAAATATATATATATATATACAGAGGAGGAGCACACTTGAAAACGTTAAGCCACAGAGGACAGTGAAACCTGGTTAAGCACATTAACACAAGCACTTACTATTAGTTAGCCAGGATGAGATGTGTGTATTCATGCCACATTTGTTTAATAAATAATGCATTATGTCACGTTATTAAATGCAGCCATGCAACTGTTACTAATGAAGTTTAGCAAATTAAAAGAACTGCGCAGTGGAACATATTATTACGGATGAACTTATTTGGTGGTTTCGCTTGATTTTTACAGCATTCTGAATGTTCAAGTGCAATGCATCATTACCACTGCTGTGTAAAAATACATGGATTTGCCCAACTGGTCAACTTGCATTTATTTCTCTCCTAAAATAATGATTATGATTTGTAAAATCACATCATTTTACCGTACAGTGCATTTCAATAGCTTTGGAGCCTCCATGTATCTTTCACCCATGCAGGTCTGCCGTCCTTTAAGATATTGATTCCTTCCTCTGGCATCTTTTTGCATAGCACTTTTCAGCCTTGGTGAGCTCGTTTTGTTGCCTGATGTGTTGTTTAAAAAATTTATAGAACTGTAGTTAATAACTGGCAATAAATCTAATGTAGTCAGACTGTCAAAGTATTAAAACGTCATCAAGGGCATGACCTGCACTCTGAGTTCTTTCAAAGCTGCAATAAGCAACCTTGTTTAAAAACCTTGCTCTCACTGAGTCTCAGTGCACGTTTGTTGTGTTATAGAATGCTCACTCATTTCTTCTGAGGTTATCAGAGCAAACAGAAATAATCAGACACATGGCATCACAGTAAAGAATCTGTTCTCTGACATGTTGAAGATACCCTCGTGTTCCAGTCATATCAGAAAGGCAAATCAAGATCAGTGAGGTAATGCTCTCCTCATGGATGACTGCTCTCTTGTGTCATGGCAGACAAAAAAAATATTTGTGACAAACGAAAGATCCATCATCTGATGTTATTCGTGCATGTTAGTTACAGTAAAACATGCCTGGCAGCCATCGATCCTGAGCCAGTGGACCCGGAGGTAGAAATGTCTTTATTGTATTTCACCTAAACAGCCCTTTCATCTTACTTACAGTATTGACAGCACAGAGGGAGAGAGAAGGAGACACAGAGGGAGAAAGCCAGTGAGCCACTTACTCGAACCTAATTTTTCCCCGATCATTTTATCTGCATTCTTCTAAAGCAGAACTGCTTTCAAGAGGATATTATTTGTGACTGCCCCTAAGAAGTTGTTGCACCAGAATTCATTTGCACAAAGATAAAACATTTTAGTTGTGACAGTCTTATATAAAACATAAAACACAGAGAAAGAGTGGGAGAGAGAGCAAACAGAGGTTTTATTGCAACACATCCAAATATACCCAGGCGATGTGTTACCAAATATGCAGGACCTATTTATGTCAGTGAGCATCAGTACATCCCACTTACAGACAAAAAGTGCTGCTTCGACTCCTCGGCACAGCCAGCATGTCACATACTAGTACATCTCAAAAGATTAGATTGAAAAAGTTCCCTTTTTGATCTTTATTTCAAATATTCTTGCTATCAGCAACTCAACATCTTTCATATATTCTGCATTCATTGCATGTAAAATGAAATATTTTGAGTTCATGAAAATCAAAAAACTAATATCTCAAATTATGAGTAAATGACTATAGTAACAGTATATTGTGTATCTCTGGGTCTAGTTCAGTATATTTAACCAGAGACGTGGGTAAGACTGCTGACCTGATAGCGCTGAGGCGATCAGTGATGCTCTATAAAATGAGGGTAAAGCAAACAAGGTTACTGCTGAAAAGGTGGAAAGTTGACTGGGAAGGCAATGTGTGGCAAGATGTGCACGAGCAGTGAGAATGGGAGCAGCCTTGAGAGGACTGTCAACAAAATTCAATTCAAGAACTTTGGAGAACTTCACAGTGAGCGGATTGAGGCTGGTGTGAGTGCATCAAGAGCCAGGTAAAGGCTCTTAAACAGGGGCTACAACTCTTACATTACATGCAAGAGTGGCCTGATCCAATCACCTGCTCCTGAACCAGAGGCAGTGTCAGGAGGGAGAAAAAGAAAAACCTTTTGCATTTCATTTTGAAAGTTTGAAGGAAGAGTGTAGAGTCATAGAATCCAAGCTGTTAGAAGTCCAGTATGAAGCTTCCACATTCTCTGATGATTTAGGGTATCATGTCACCTGCTGATGTTGATGGTTGGTTCAGGCAGCAGGATGGCTATCAGAAGACTTTAGAGCACTTCATCTGCTGACAAGCTTTATGCAGATGCTGAATTTATTTTTCCAACAAGCCTTAGCACCTGCCCACTGGACCAAAACTACTACTAAATATGTGCTGAATATGGTAGCACCATCATCGATTGGCCAGCCAACTCACCCAAGCTGAACCCCATAGAGAAGCAGTCAGTCAGCTGTGCGGTATTGTAAATAGGAAGATGAGAAACACTAGGCTGCTCACGGCAATCTGAGCTTCTCTTATCACACCACACTGAGGCAGTAGTTCATGGCAAAGGAGTCACAATTAACTATATAGTGAATAAATAACATACTCGTGAGAAGGCAGACATTTCTGTTTGATCGATCTCAGAAAATGTTCAGATATTTGAGTTACTGGATTTCCACAAGCTAGAAGCTCTAATTACGACAAAAAAAGCTTGAAATATTTCACTTCATTTACCATGAATAAAGAATACATCAAAGTTTAGGTTTTTGAATAAAATAAAATAGAACTTTTCACAAGATTCAGACGTTTTGAGTAGGGGTGCAACGATACACAAAATTCACGGTTCGGTTCGGTTCGATACTTTGGTGTCACGGTTCGATATTTTTTCGATACAAAAAAATGTTCATGCCTTTTTAAGTCATTTATTAAAATTATAAATATATATTTTAACTCAAAAGTACATTTTTTAAATTTAACCCTAACCCTTGTGCGTGTTGTTTTCTAGCTCATCATATCGCAGCCACAGAAATTATTTTGTCCATGAAACCATAAAGCTGCACTTTCTTTTTGCCTTATAGTCTCATTTGTCATAACTTCTCTGTTTTGTGGTAAGCTTTTCTTTGGCTGTCACTTCTTCACCCTGACCTGTCTTATTTGGCTCAGCAGAACTAAAATATATATCTGTCTGTGAAGGTTCTCAGTCATCCAGGTCATCGTAGTCAAATATAAATCCTGCTGCTTTTACACACTCACTCACATAAGCTCAACGATTCTCTGCGCGATCAACCTCTCACATGTTTAAGCTTGCTGCGGGAGATTTCACTTGTCATGTTTGCATAGTAAGCTAACGATTAATAAGACGATGTCAGAGGAATAGGTGCGCAAATTATCATCACTCACCGATCAGTGCTGTCGCTCTCTATACACAGTTCGCACGATTGCAAAGTGAAAGCAAAAAAACAAGCGCAAATTCAAACGCGATTTCAATATGTCACATATTGACAGTGGCTCACCGATGCCAATGACATAATTACCCAGCTACATTTCTGAAAGAATGCAAAAGCATTGACATATATTTTTCCTTCCTACAATAGTCCGACGGGCAGGGCAGAGATAGATTTTGGTACCCCGACTGAAAAAATCGCTAGCTCCGGGACGTCGGGCTAGCGATATTGCGAGCCCTGTATCTGATTGAGGAATCATGCATCTTTGGAAAAGAGAGTTTATTACAGAGAAATGTCTCTTTCCAAAATAAAAGCTATACTATCCGCTTCTTCTGGGCTATATTCTCAGCAGCATAAGGAGAATCATGTGCTAACAGCTGTCTAAATGACTCGGCTAAAGTTAGTAGCATGCTTGTTGTTTTTGTCTTTGCACTAGGATGATGTCGGCGTAAATGTGCAGTCATATTCGTTGTGTTCCCACTAGTGCTTTCAGGTTAATCTCGTTGAAATGACCTTAACACCACAACACGGCAAATCTCCGTTAACGAGCTACCGCTGATCGCCCCGTGCATGGGGCTAGACGGCCAACACGTTAACGAGCTAACTGCGCTAACACACTAGTTCCCACCCATGTAATTGAGCATTGCATGGCACATCCAACATACTGTTTTACTTTAGTCCATGACTCGCTTACCTTCAGGGTCATACGTCACATGAAAACCAAAATAATTCCAAACGCCAGATCTGAATGAGGGTGGGGGAGGTGCCCTGCGCTCTTCCTTCTGACTATGCTGTCTGTGTTGAGTGCTCAGTGGATCTGCGCTCGACAGTGCAGCCTAGGCGGAGTAGTCGAAAGCAGATTCACTGAGCGCTCAACACAGACAGCATCGTCAGAAGGAAAGTTGATAAAATAAATTACAAATGTTGTATTGTTCGATACATATGCGTACCGAACCGAAAGCACTGTATCGAACGGTTCAATATCGATACGAATATCGTTGCACCCCTAGTTTTGAGAGCTGCACTCACATTTCAACCGAGATTGTATTAAAAAAAATTAAACCCCTAAATTGGATCTTCATTTCCACAATGAAAGGATGCAGCGTCCAATGAGAAACTCAGATGATCCACTTCTGTCCACTCCTGAGTTTCTTCCAAACTCAGGACTTAAGGTGGACAAAAGTTTGCTGATTTGATGCACTCAATTATTTTTCTCTTTTTATAGCATCTATAAGAAAGTGAAAGTAAAGTTTGGAAAGACTGCCAACTTCTTTGTGGAGCATGGTAGAAAGGGTTGGTGTTATCACATTGTGCTTGAAGATACCGAGGTGTTTGCAAAGGGAGACAGGCAGAGGGAGCGATAGTGAGACTGCGAAGTGGAGGATGGAGCCTGTGCTGCATGCAAACTCTTCACAGGTGCGATAGAGGTGTACAAAGCAGAAGCATCAGGCTGTTCTGCTCGATGCTAAGCGCCACTGGCAAAGAGGGGGCTTGACTCCTCCCATTCAGGCTCTGGGGCTGGAGCCCTCTCTGGAGGCAGCCCATGATTGAAATGGAAATTCGGCAAGTAACGCTTCAGAAGGAGGAAGTGTCTTCCTCTGCCTGCCAGTCAGTCTCCCTGTTCATCCTGTGGTGCTTTATTACTGCCACTTTCTGTTCACATTAGCTCATAATCATTCATGGCACATAATCACTTTCGCGGGCTCGGCTCTAAAATCCATAAGCTTCAAAAGTTTGAGGATTTCCGAGACTTTTTCAGTCATTATGGAAGCTTTATGTTGAGGAAAGTCTTTGTTTCCTTTAACAATGCTTAAAAACTAATGAATATGGCTGCTCAGTGTCATTTGAACACACTTTAATGAGAATGCTGTTTGAGTGACGTTCGGTTGATCCAAAGCAGCAACTCTAATTATCCTCATAGCCAGCCTCATAGAATGCCTATAAACATTTACAACGTACCGTTAAGTCATTTAGTGCAAACTGTAAAATTACAAATACACTGTTGAATGCAGCTGCTAATAAATAATGACTCATCTTCTCACAAGCTGGCCTCCTTTATATTTAGGATAATGTTTTCTTTATGGCTACAGGCAAATTACACACACTAATCACAGAAAAGCTACAGCGGCTCTCTTTCTATTTATGCCTGCTCCCATCATTGCTGTGCTGTTGTTAAAAGGAACTACATCAAAATATTTGAATCTGTGATTTATGCGGGCCCAACTCTTCACAGAACAAAGCAGCCCTGGGATAGCGTGAGGTTTAACAGTGCAGACTCGATAAATTGTATTCAGTCTGCGTGTTTGAAAAGGTCATTAATGATGGGCACGGACCCCTTCGGTCAAAACGCCAATATCTCTTCACAGAGCGAATGGGTCCGATCCAGTTCCTGCTGCGCCTCTCTGTCTAACCCCGAAGTGTGTCACTTTCCAAACAATATCAAACAATATCACACACGTCATTGCTCACCTACACTGTTATAAAAGACCAGAAGCCCTGAAGGAGAAGAAAAAGTTAACTTATATGCAAGGTGGGTGGCGTAGGTGGTGTTTGTTTCAGTAAACTGCAAGCTTATTTCCATAGTGTACAATATCTGCCCTGTTTGCAGTCATGTACATGTAGTACACAGCGAGAGCAGGTGAAGCTGGGTGAAGAGTCATGTGCAGGTTGGGGCTATCAAATGGAGTTTTATTCATACAGCAGGTGAAACAAGACACTGCTTGCAAGGGTGTTATGAGAAATGATGTGCCAACATTTGTAAGTCTTCTCCAAACACATTGTGCAGCTCAGGGTGACGGGAACGCCGTTAGTTTTGTAGGAAATAGTTATTCATGAACGTGCCTGAGAAACTTCAATATTAACCCTTTGATGCCAAGTGTATCGTATCTGACACATGAGTTTTTGACACCTCTGCGTCATCCGTGTGAATCGAAACCGCCTCCATAAAACCTAAATAAGTTGCACAAAACAATTTAAAGCAATACATTTCATTAAAAAAATTGCAGATGTAGCAAAAATAGTGTAAATTGAAAACACATATTTGCAAAAAAAATGCAATGACCAAAACTGTAAAACAGTTTGGTCAAAAGGTTCAATAGACACTTGAGTTTTATTTCGTGCTTTGGGCTTCATAGGGTTAAGGTATGTTTTCACTGGGCCTTTTATAACATATCATATGGCACCAACAGAGAGATTATAAGGGGAAAAAGTGGAAAGAGATATGCAACAAAGGTCCCCAGCTGGGTGCAACTGAGGGATTTTATTGCTCCAGCAAATGAAATTTTTAACCTGAAGCCACTCAGAGGTGGGGAGTAACAAATGCCGTGTACTTCAGTAACCTTTTAATTAAATTAAAATAGTTTTGTGACTGCCTCTGTCTTTGCGACCATATTACCTACCATCGTTTATATAAACTGCTGAAGAGAAAGAGAGAGAGAGTACAGAGTAAAGAGCAAATGCATGCTGAACTAAAAAAACAAAAACTTTTATGTGGACTCGTAGCCCACAGGTGGGCTTTCTCTGGGAGATCAATGGTAGATTGTAAATTTACATAAAGGACACAAGACTCTGACATTCATATAGGAGTTTTCTGACCACACCTGAGAAATACCAATTTGGATTGTCATCCTGGTGTGTATGTAATAGACTGTCTTATCAGAAAATCGCATACACTGAAAATAAAGAGGAATGTGCACCTTGTCTCAAAGGGACGTCTGCAGGTTGAGATGATGTCAGTCATTTCAGCGTCAATTTTTATTTTTTAAGTGGAGGAACGCAGTACTGCATATACCAGTATACACTACAAAGATGCATCCAGTTAAAACCAGGTTGCAGTTCTGCCATTCAGCTCTCGTAAAGAAGGGTGACCACGTGAAAGAGATGTTGTCAGCTTAAGAAAATGTAGGAGAGGGTTAAAAGTGTAAAGGAACAGTAGTGGGGGGAGAACACTATTCTCACTGTTCTTTGTGGTGTGAAAACAGGTGTTTACAGCTCCTTGAATACAACACAGCTGATATTTACGACTCTTTTGACAAGCACTTCCTCAACTGTGTGCTTCATGTCACGCTATTCAGCCTGTATTATTGAACCATTGTTTGGCTGGATTCTCTGGATTTTCTTTTGAATGAAAAGTGACATTTCATTATGAAGACACCAGCTGTTAACACCCACTATCATGCTGCTTCTGGTGCAGTTGGTGCGGCTGTGGAAGCTGCAACTTTTGCTGGTGTTTTTGTTCATTATGAAGACAGTAATGATGACGATGATGATGATGATTAATGATGGGCTTGCTGGCTGGGGAGGGGGTTGCGATGGTAATAGCAACAATAATGACTTTCAATCATACGTGATCTAATAATGTGACAATAACATGCTTGCTGATGCAATTAGCAATCTGTGACATTTTCACATCCATTTTGAAATATCGGTTTGCTGCTGTGTTGCGCAAAATTAAACAAAACGGTAATTAAACATAAAGCTTCATAACAAAAGGATTGATTGTTCTATATATTTTATTTTTTTAAATGGTTAGGGGGGTTTGTATGCATACACAAAAATAGCAGTGTAATAGATGAGGTATGCGGTTTGGCATTGTCTTGCTGAAGTGTCCAAGGGCTTCACTGGAAAGCACTTTCAGCATTGGTCGTGCCTTTCCAGATGTGTAAGCTGCCAGTTCTACAAACACTGATGCACCTCTGTACTAGCTGAGATGCAGGCTTTTGAACTGAGCGTTGATAACAGGCTGGATGGTCCCTCTTCTTTTTAGTCCATGTCTATGTTCTCCAAAAGGAGAATTTCAGATTTATTTCACAGCACAATAGTTGTTTTTTTCCATCTTTGTCTCAGGTCATTTTAAATGAGCTTTGGCCCAGAAGAGACGGCAAGATGTCTGGCTCATGTTCACATATGGCTTCTTCTTCCTGCAGTTTTGGACAGCATGGCAAACTGGGTTCACAGACAATAATTTCTGAAAGTGTTCTTGAGCTCATGCAGTGATTTCATTGGCAGGATCATGCCTGTTTTTAATACAGTGTTGTCGGATGGCACAAAGATCACGGACATCCAATAACAACTTTCTACTGTTTCCCTAAAAGACACTAGTTGGGGAACGCAGCTGAGACAAATTAGACATGATGAGACCAGGGAAGCCAAACTAAGCACACTGAACATGGAACATACGACCTTCACAATAAAACAGGAAATGAAAAAATGCAAGACTGACACACGAGTGTGACAGAGGAGTGGAGGAAAGGCAGACGAGAGGGGTCATGATGGGCTGTGGGAAGCAGAATTGAACACAAGACAAATAAGACACAAGAGGGAATCTAATCATCAAGGAACTAAACATGGAATACAGGAAACTCAAAAATATAACAACTATGACTATAAATGAACCCGAGCATAAACCATAATACAAAATATTAAACTCAAAATGCTGGGTCAAAATGGCCCAGGCCATGTCTACTGTAGATGATGAGATATTTAAAGTCTTCATAATTTTAAGGTAAGGAACATTATTCTGAAAATTTTCCAGAATTTACAGACGCAGTTTTTTTGCAGATTGTTGAATCTTTGCCTCTTTTTATTCTTAAATCAGCCAATTTTTAGAACGTTTTCTGGTCCAACCCTTTTTCTGATCCAAAGTTTGGACATATATAATGAATGCAGTAAAAAAATTTAAGTTTTAATTTTTTTTTATATATGTATTTATATTTTCATTTAATTGTTTGTGTCTGTGCCAAATTACAGATCCTGATTCATGTTGATAAGAAAGACCATTGAAAATTTCAGGCTCTTGGCTTTAATACTTTTTAAAATATTCATGTTCAAACAATTCAGTGTTCCAAAACATGCCCTGAAAGTGGGTCAGCGGCCCATTTTTCAAAACAATGTATCTTGAAAATATTTGATGTATAAGGGTAAAATTTCACAAAAATCATTATATATGGCCAAACTATGATCAGTTTGGTTTTCCCGAAATTATATACCGTCTACATACTAATACAGATTTGTCCAGTTGGTTGGCGAGATGACCAAAGAAAACGGACTCACACATTCAAGTGATTTTCAAGTGTGACGGTAGAATAAAATTAAGTAGCAAAAACATTAAGAGTGCGTTGATGGTGAGATCAACCCCTTAAGTACAGAGATGGAGGGGCAGGTCAGGGCACAGATATCCAATCCAGAGAAAAGTGAGACAAGGCAGTGGTGATGGGAGAGCTGCGGGATAAGAAAATCCGAATTTCAATTACATGAAAGCAATTGTTTTTTATCTGGAGTGCAAGTTAATGAAACTAATTAGTCTTTGCGGCATGAACCCTCTGGCACGTCAGATAATCGCCAGAGGCTTAGATAGTGCCAGTCAATTTTTAGCTTAGTGCAGTACGGGGGGAAAAACAAACAGGTCCTTATCACAGCAGCAGACATTACACCTGGGGTTTACATCAACTTCAAGACCTCTTTTCACCTTTCCAGGTTACTTATTGGCTATTTATACAAGGTATCCACAACAAAGCATTTCTTTAACTACAAGCCGTTGGGTCTTTAGAAACACTTAGTTAGCATTTCAGTGAGAAGTCAGGAAATTAGAATGTGCACCTGGAATAGTATTTAGCAGCCCCCAGGGAGCCTGGGCTCCCATCTGCTTTACAAAAGTGTATAGATTTGAAGATTTACTATGCAACACAGGTAGACAAACACACACAGACACACATTGCTAACTTAAAATATGTGTGTTAAGAATTTCACCAATAGCTTGAACTAACCAAGAGTGAAAACACCTGCAGTGAGCTTGTTTGTGTGACTCATAGTGTCTGGCAAGACAGTGAATCAGAATCAGACAAGGCTGTAGTGCTGTGAAGGAGACTCCATTCACAGCACACGCAAGGATAGAAATATTCTGCCTGGGCTTTATCTCAGAATCGTCTCAGATTTTTACTAGACAATTGTCAATTTAACATCTCACAAGGCTGTCTCATGAGCGTTCAGGTGCAGCCCATCAAACAGGTGCTGCATTTGCAGCATAAAGGTCATGTTGATGGCGACGCAGAGGCTGCGCACAAGGCTGAAATGTTCCAGGACACAAGTAGGAATCGAAAGTTTAGCCGCAAGGCTGTTGATAATGGTGTTTAGTCATCTAACAGGCCATGAGATCCGCACAAAGAAAAGAGAGTGCAGTTGACCTCCATGAGCAGAATGAGCAGAGGGAGCTGTCCATGGTGCTGAACTCAGTGCAACACGCCGAGTGATTGGTGGAGGGCTCTCCTTGGTGCCGTCCAACTATTGGGCACAGGTGCCCTTTCAGAAGCAACAAAGCAAAGATTTAGATTATGAAAGCCTCGTGAATACTTAATTTCCTTTGTTTGAATCTATGATCATCTGAATGGTTAAATATACTTCTAAATATTTTATGTGTAAAGCCAAATTTAAAAAATTTATGATTCCAGAGAACATGTTCAAAGCTACAAACAGGCAAAAAAAAACAAAAACAAAAAAACAAAGAAAGAAAGAGTGAGTGATCCAAGGAGATTTTAAATTTAACTGCAAAGGTCAGAACTTTGTGGAGTTGCTGCGATGGATTGCTCTCCCATTGATCTGACAAAGCATTGCCTTGTGTTTCTTGTTTTAATACCAACCATCGATTGACTGACCTTCATGTATATAAATGGACACTATCCTTAATGTGGCCAGCTATGGATTATTTGCACTTGTATCTGTTTGTCAAAGCTCTTAGAACTCCTGGCTTGTCAATCAATAGGCTTCAGTCATATTGTGAAGTGCATGAGGGGAACAGCTGTGCTGCCCAAGACCTTTTATACACTAAAAAATAGGAATTGTTGCAAGCTGTATTTCTTTCTCAACAGGGGTGGTGTGGCCATGGCAGGAAATTTGTATGTTGAACTACTATTTTTCACATTTCTAAAAGATGGACGATAAACAATACAATATGACAGATTAAATAATGGCAGCCTATTAAAGTTACATGTTTTTAAATTCATGGGCTTCAGGGCAGTTGCTTAAAATGTCTCTTTCGTTTACATTTAGAGAAATGTAACTATTTCATGTAAAAATGAGGTCTTTCTAAAACACACACACACACAACACAACAACTTGTAAAGTTAGTGAAGCTCTTTGGCTCTGATGCCCAGGCCACGGGAACTCAGAATCTAGAGGGAGAGAGAAGTTGGATGGTGAAGCACAGAAGCTCCAACTAGGTCAGAACTATTCCTGGTCTCCCACCATATGCTGAAAGGTGTTTCGGCATACTGGGTGGTGAGAGCGGAAGAATATCAATGTAGCTGCAGATTTATCTGCTGGCACTCTGGGTATAGAAACCTTGGGGTGTTTCCTGCAGTACAGCCAGTGTTAAGCAGCTGGTCAGCCATCCAGCTGTCTAATACTGGCCACAGCAAAAACTCAGTCTGAGAGAAATAAAATCCAGCAGAGACCTGCAGATTTATTCATTCTTTGAAGCTGCCCTTTAACAACAAGGGGCTAGCTCAGTCAGAGCTTATCCAAGATGATAACACCAAGGCAAAAGTATCAGAAACATGTACAAAAATCTCCATAATCTGAAAATGGTTTGCACTTTATCTCTGGGATTGATTCATGCTAAAACCTAACATTAACTTAAACCTTTGCTGCTGCTGCTGCTGCTGCTGCTCCATACAAAAAGGATGAAATTGGCTGGGACGTGATATGTCTACAAGTCATATTCACTATGATAGCAACAACCTGGTTGCATGCAGAGTATGTACTGTCCTCGGCATTGCATTTTCACACCTAAAATTGAAAGTCTAAGTTGGGACTTTGGTGTCCCTGAGACATCATTAGTGATACAACGAATACAACACTGGCTTATTATTCACGTATAATGCTATATTTACAATTACATGTGCCAGACCAACATGCCACCTTCATATAAGCTAAACATCCCCATCAAAATAATGATGTGTCCAGGATCTTTAATTAAGACTGCAGTGTCAGGAGGGGAAGTCCACATTAGTCCTTTGACATTTCAGCTCCACTGATATGGAAACCGAGAAGTGCACAGATTCCATTAAGTGTGCAGGACACGTGGCAGCGGAATGTGGGGCACCCGTGGGATTCCTTAAGTGCCATTTTCTCGGCTTGTCATATCGTCTCTGCGAGTAATGAAATCAGTTTGGTTCTTTTGGTCCTAGCTCGTTGCATATATTGTAGGGTTTTAGCTTGGAAGACAAAAAGAACGTGCTTGTTTGATGTGCAGCGAGGGCAGCGACGAGTTCAAAAAAGTTTAAATTCTGATTTAATTGTTGCTTTTGAAGCAAATGGCTTTGATAAGATAGAAAATACAGCAGCTGGCTAATTAAAGAGATGTTTCCAGCATTTCCAGCAAAGAGATCGCCTCGTCTCATCCAGAGCATACAGACTCCTACAAAGTTCAGCACACCTCACTGAGCCTCCATCATTCCTTTTCTCCTACCTCATTAGAGAATGCCCTCCTCACAGCATGCATTAAAGGTTAAAATTGCTTAATTTAGAAAATATTAGATCCTCACTGTCAGGGTTTCAATATTTTTACTCAACGGTATTTTGCAGTCTCAAAATATTTGAAACATATATGGATAATGTTCACAAGTAAGATAGTGAGCCAGATCATAGCTTATAATAATTCCAACTGAAAATTGAAGCTTCTATCAAACTTGACACCCTTTTTAGAGATTCAAGTGAGATAAGCAAAAGGCGATAAACACATATCAACTAAGGCCTTGGAAGACAGTCATAGATGCTTTAATAACGCGGTGCAATGATGCAGCTGAGTGATTTTTACAAACACAATGTTCAGCATACTAATAACACTAAAGCTAAATAAAGGTTTTTGCTAATGCCTACCAGAAAATATTTATTATTTACTTATTATTGTTTTCTCATGTGCTTTGTCAGCCTATTTTTCATTTGCAGAATCCTATGGCTAACCAATCCTTGGTTCACATGCTGCCACTGCTTTCTGTAACCCCCTAGAATTCACATCTTATGACTGAGGTAACTGTGTGGGAATATTGCTGCAAAGCTTCCTGAACAAAGGCTGACTTGGACAGGCATATCCTTTCAACCGTAGAACAGTTATCATCATTCAGTTAGACTGGAGGCATCACATCGTCCAGTGTCACAATGAATCCTAGCATCACTGTTAGTAAAACTCCCTACAAGTATGAACTCATCTGTAATCAGAACTCTGAGGATAGTATTTTAGTGTTCAATAAACTTGCAGTGCCATTTCCTTTGAAATGGTTGTTTTGAATACAGGGGCCAGATCACCAAAAAATTTCCTTTCCTTGTCTTCAAAGTGACTAAGTTAGAGTCAGTCAACTGAAGCAACTGAATGGGTTCAAGTTGGAAACTGCATCCAATCTGTTTGTAATAAATCACATTAGCAAACTTCTACCTCAGTCTTTTTCTGCCTGTTTCCCACAAGATTGGTTTCCTGACAGCCACCTGTCCACAGACCATTTCTGATGGAGCTCTGGAAAATAGTCAATAGATCAACTGAAGGGTGAGATGCAGCTCTCAGGTCCTGTGTCAGACCTTTGTTGGATTTTTATCCATGAAAGGACATGACTTTCACATAGTGCTCATCTGCTGTAGAAAGTTTCTTGGGCCTGCTGCTTCTTCTTTTGTCCTCCACTTGTCAAATTTCTTTAGGACACGCTACACACCATGCTTTGGGATGCCAGGTTTTGGGGTAAGTCCTTGGGAATCATCTTGTTGGTGCAAAAATACTATTCGATGTCTTTCAAACTGTTTTATCTTTGTCATTTTCTGTTGATTCAACTAAAGTAAAGGGAACAAGTTATGTGTTTTTGTGACAGGTTGCTAATAACAAAGTTCTGAAAGATAACATTGAAAATCTGTTCTTTGCTAAGATGTTTGTTACATGTGTTACCTGCTTAAAAACAGACCAAATATTCCTCCTACTTGTCCTCAAAATGGTCAGGTGCAAGGAATGGGTTGAAAATGAGTGAAAAAGCAGCCAAAGAAAAACTTCGAATTACCTTCAGAAATCCTGGCAAACTAATGTTCAATACTACTTTTACAAGAACGTCTGGCTCCTTGGAAGCAAAATATAAAGAAAGGAAGGGTGACTCACAACTTTTGCACAGCGTTCTACATTTAAAATATCAGACAATGGCATACTGTTTCTCAAACTAGAACACTCTGATAGAATAAAGTACCAGCAATAAATGAACCCCAGCAACACCTTCCTCAGATAAGATAGCTGTATCAGCCAAGCTGTCAGAAGAGCCGTTGGATTCCCTCAGAGCTGAATCTCTTGAAGACAATTGAACATTTTGTGTGTTACCTCACCGGAATGACGCTTGAAGTGGGATTATCTGGTTATCTGCTTATGCCCTTGGTATCTGCTATGTGTGACTCGGCTGCCAAATGAACTGATGATGACACACAGTACGCAAAAGAAATGGTTTCATGCTGCCACTGAAGTAAAAGGTAAAGGGAGGTTGCTATATGGTGTGTAAAGATAAACTGTGTCAAATCCTTCTTTGGGAAATCCAAAGAAGCTGGTGCTAGCTGCCCAAGTCCATTTTTCTCCCATGTTCCAAGGGCAGACAATGGGATTTTATTACCCTGGGTAACATGTGTGCAACACACTATTTTACATCTTGATGTCTGTCGTATGTGTACATATCTACTCCTTCCATATTTTGCCAAAAAGGGGTGCCTGTCTTATGAACCTGGTGCTTACTGCCTGAGGTATTTTCTACAAAGTAAGTTAAAGTCTATCACTCTGTCCCATTTTTACATGGAAAAGCTCCTGCCAGGACAAAAAAAATGTCTGCCAGCTCTGTGTCCTAAATTTCACTGGGCCTTGACAGGTTGATGCCATATTTACTGTGTGAAATATAATGCAATGAGATGTGGCTATTAGAATGGCTGTAGCTCTTTTTGATCAGAGCCTGCAGCAGCACAGAGCTGTCAGCGGAGTTCCATGAGTTTTTTATTGGATCGGCGATGCACAGCTCATCAGGGAGCTGGAGTAGCAGATAGATGGATCCTGTGGGGATCGTGTACAGCAGTCCAACACAGACAAGCTCAATAGGTATTTCTGCAGTGTTGCTTTAGTTGTTGTCTGACAACTCTTTCCTGCATGTAAACGATGATGAACGCACTCTAAACTTTGTCCCCCGTCTTTTTGTGCTCTTTGAATAAGAACAGGTACTATATGTGAAGAATTTCTCGCACGTAAGATTGTGCCTGTACTCTGAGTGGGAAAAGAAATACAGATCCCTTACATCCTAGAAATGTGACACCAAAATTTAAAAACACAGTTTTAAACATTTTTTATTGGTAGTGCAGAAAAGCAGGGGTCAGATATAAAATGATACTATAATAATAATTATACTATACTATTGTACTATGTAGCAAACTATACTATTATACTATACTATAGTGGATTACACGTTTACTTCGTAAGCAAAAGGTTGCTGGTTTAATTCTGGCTGGAGACCTGAATCCCATTTCATTTTGCATCAGGAAGGGCATCTGGCATAAAACCCTGGCAGAGCAAAGATGTGGAGCTTCCTGCTATGGTGACCTCTTATAACAAGGGAGCAGGTGAAAGTGGATTTTCATTATAATATTCTGCTAAATGGACAGCGCACTGACAGTTGGAGTTTTCCAGGTGGGAAATTGGAAACCAGCACTTGTTCTTACTTCAAAGCTTGTGCATTTCACTGAAAAAGCAAGAGACTAAGTCACAGTTTTCCATGTCAAATGTATATTAATTTATGTTCTTTCTAATGTTAAGGAACTCATTTGGTAGAAAGCAAGATCTACGGAGGCCTATAAAAATTTATCTTACACTTGACTTATTACCCCAGTAAACATTTCCGTAAGGTGTTTATGGTCTTAGTTACTAGCTCCAGCTCTTATTTAATACATCATAATGTTAATTGTTAAATGTTAGCTAAGCTGACAGTAGTCACCCTCATCCTCTTGTACAAGCACGGCCCAGTTTTATCCATCCATAGCCCACTGTTATTCTATTCGATTATTCCAGACTCCAAAAGAAAAGGGAAATCTGATAAACATCAAACACACTTACATTTAGCTAAAAATCTATTGAAGAGTCTCAAATATGCGAGCCTTGATATTTAGTGGTCACACATACTTCATTCAAATGACAAAACTCATTTAAAAGTTGTACTTTATATTTTCTTCCTCTCTTAATGATCGTATCTTTCTTCTTCTCTTCATTTGCCTCTGAATCCACCTGAAGTCTTGTCTTCTGTTGCACTCAGTTACTGTCAGCAGATTAGTCTGGATAGCTGAAAATGAGCCATCTATATTGTACATGTAAGTTAACATTAGGCTAGCTAACTCAAAGCTTGAGTGTATAAAAATCCCACTTTTTCTTTGATAAATTGGTTCATTACATTCTCACATCATATAGGAGTTTTTTTTTCTAATTGTTCAAGTCTGACAATGTTTGATCCACTTCAAAGAAAGCTTTAGTAAGACTGACTAACACCGGCAAAAAAAGCAGTGCTTTCTGACATAAACGTTCAGGATATTCTTAACAATTCACTTCAAAATCACAGTCATAGGTCAGACATGAGCTCGATCTGCTCCTTGACCCCTATCAGACTCCTTTCACAAAGTTTTACAGCCTCCCCAAGAGCGAATAGACATGGACGCTTCAAACCAGGCATGGTGACAGCTAAGGTAAGCAGTGACCTTATAGGGCATTCTTACTACTGGCCAGAACATTTGAGGTAAAAATAAATAAACAATAATTAATAAATAATAACTGACACGTCTGGGTATTTTTCCTCATCCATTTCTAAGTATTGCCATTATTCAAATACATTAGAATACAGTGTGCAAACGTGTTAATTAGGGCTCTCATTAATTGGTCCCTTTAGGCAGGCAGCTAAATTACTGTAGATTTTTGCTAGACTATTTTGAGGGTATAAACTGTATAATATGACAAGTATAATATGTATATGTATAAGTATAATATGACAATGTGCTCCAAATTTAGATGCTCTAATATAAAACAACAGCAATGGCTTCTTCTCTTTATTTAATTATGATGATAATAGATTCAAATAAAAAACAAACCTCTTGCTTAAATACATTTAGCCAAAAATATGTCACATATCTTAGTCAAATTTAACTGTAAACGTTAGCATTTTAAAAACAGTCGTGCAACGCTATTAACAAACTTGGGAAAAAAAATGACAGGAAGACACATCATGAGACAGATAAGGACAACAAAGCTGCACATTTCATGTCTTTGGAGATATATGGCCAGAGAAGAATAAAAACATAGGCTGAACAAAATAACAATGAAATAATTGACGATTCTCCGGCCTATCCGGCTCCATTGTGCCAGCTGACATTGACAGAAGCCCCAAGCCTTCCTATAAGAGGAGCTTCTAATACCTTGCAGCCGGCTGATGACTGTGCCCTTTCTTCCCCTTTTCCCCATTGTGTCCAATCCACAGATTCGATTTACAGGCCTTTAAAAATGATTCAAACTTTTATTGCACTGCTCAGTGAACACAACACCACTAAAATGAAATATAGGAGGAACGAGGCAGACATATTTTATTTGAAAGTTTTACTTGCTTCTAATGTCACAGCTGGTACGCAGCGTGAGGCTGGACTTTCATTGTTTCAGTTTTTAAGCTTGTTTCTGCTCGAGCTATTTAAATACACTTTGCTATTTTAGAAAGGAAATGGGCAGCCTGACTTTTAAAGGACACTGGGAAATGTTGATGGTCGTGTGAAGTTCACAGCGTTCTTTCGTCATTTCACCAGTTGCCTAGAAAAAATGAACTAAAAAAAAGAAAAAAGAAGAAAGGCCAGCCACTTTTGCTCAGCAGGAAAAAGACTGAGGCGAGATATAGATTCATTGTAGACAAGATGCCAATAATATTCAGTTATGATGGATTTACTTGAGACAAACATACAGTTGTGGTCAGATGTTTACATATGCTCATGAGCATGAGTATCATGCAAATTTTAGGTTTTTAATTTTTATTTTATTTTATTTTATTATCTTTATTTGAGCGATTGCTTTTCCAGAGTGAAATGATCGTACAGTGCACATCATTAATGACTGTAAAAAACAAGAACTGGGTGCTCAAGTTTAAAGTTTTATTCTGGATTTTCTCTAATCCACAAACACTAAGTATACTCCACAAATTTTTAGTAAGCTTGAGGTTACGGACTTGGGAAGGCTATTCCAGAAGCTTAATGTCAGTTGCTTTATCCATCCCCAAACCAGTTTTAATGTGTGTTTAGGATCATTGTCTTGTTGGAACACCCATTGGTGTCCAAATTTTAGCCATCTAGCTTTTTATTCGAGGTGAACTTCCTTTTTAATTATTCTATCCACTTAACAGCTTAACAGCTTAACAGCCCAGTTGGTTCAGTGTTCTTAGGTTTGAAAGCCTCCAAGCATACCTCTTGTCCCTGTGCCAAATAACTCAGTCTGGGTTGTTCTTTAAGAGCCTGACCTGCCCTGTAATGTGGGAGTGACAGCCTGGGTCTTCTTCCAGACATTGGTGGTGACATGAAAGCATAAATTGTAGATACAACTACGTGTTTTCATTGATGATCTCGGAGTCTACAGCTGTTTAGAAACTGAGACCTTCCCAACTTCTGTAAATCTACAATTCTTCTTCTTAGCTCTTCTCTGAGTCCCTTTTACTTCCCCATTGCTCTCAGTATTGGCCAACCCACTGAGTGATATTAAACGATCCTTTTTATGTTGGGAAAGAGAAATTACCAGTTGTGGGCAATCATTATCATTAATGAGAAGTTAATGGGTCTTGGCCTTGTCAAGTTAAAAGACAATATTCAACCCTTTTAAAAGATTTAAGTAAGTTTATGTATATTTTTGAACCTATATGTATACTTTGACCCTGTGTGGATTAGAGAGAATTAATTCAAACTTTTCCACATAAGCTTTGTTTTTTTAAATTCGTTAAAGATGTATACTGTATAATCATTTCACCCTTGAAAAAGTTCAAAGAAATCATCAAAACAATAAAGTTACCATGATATTTATGCCTACGATGAGTGTATGTAAACTTCTGATCAAAGCTGTATATTAAGATAGTTATTCAGTATAAATATACACAAATGATCTTAATAGCAGTAGATGGTACCTGACCTTGCTCAGGGCCACTCCGTTATTTGTACACTATAGCTGATTAGTAATGCATAAATGTACAGGGAGAGGTGTGAGTTGCTTGTTAAACCGGGAGTGAGCAGTAAATACTTTTCTGCACCTTTCGATGTAGCATTGCAGTGAACTCATTGATCTGCCCACTTGGGAAATCATCTCGATTTGAAAATGTCACCAGTGAATTTCCTCATGTTAAAATGGGCAGGGAAACCGAGTGGTAGGAGAAGAGGACAGCCTTGAGAGGATTTCATGGATTAGTGTTTGGGGGCAGTGGTGTGGAGTGGTTGAGGCTGTTTGTGGCCATGGGAAGGTAATTAATTAAAATCGCTGGTAACGCACCCTGCTCAGTCTCATAATGTTTTATGCAATGTATCTGAACAGAGCATGTCCAGAAACCCATTACATTACACCGGCACGGTGAGAGCAGAAGGCTCTTCTCTTTGCATCTCGATTACTCTTATCGCTCGCGCTTGTTCTAAAAACTCTGGACCAATTGTCTTAAGAGCCTCCAACCTCCACCACTTAAGATTCATCCCATTAAAGTCCAGAGCAGTCAATTTACCAGCATGCTTTAACAGATGAGTCAGGAGGCAGGTCTTAGCAGGAGACTGGAGCTGATTATGCCCTTGTTCTGTTCATTTGCAAAGACCCTCGTTAATTGACTCCTGAGCAGTGATCCATTGGACACACACTATCTGCTGCCAACCTTTTGCTGACCCCGCTCACAGCAGAGAACAAAAGAGCAGCACTTGTTTAAACAAACTGCTTGTTTTTGTCTGTGTGTATGAAACAGAGACAGGGACAAAGAAGAAGAGAACGAGCCAGCGACATGTATTTATCTGCTGCTTGGAGAGGGCGCAAGGCGAGTAAAGGGAGGATGAGAACAGCAGCAAAAAGTACGAGAGTGAGAGTGGCGATTGATGTTAGCTGGAAAATGTGCTTAATACAAGTCAGGACTGATTCATAGCTCTATAAAAGAAATATGCAATGAGCATGTCTCCAGGCTCGTCAGTCGTAGAATCAGGTGCACGAGTGACAAAGACAGAAGCTGCAACACTCATCTGTGTGAAAGCACTGGTGTAGTGGGAAAGGGTTAACCCATGTTTGCAATGACTTTAAACAGTTTACTGCATAAATGAACCGAAGAAGAATTCAATGGGACTAAATGATGACTCACTGATTTGACTGTTTGGTAAGTGTGAGACTGTGTCGTCAGTGCTATGAAGAAGCACTTGTAAAGATCAGGTTGCTCAGTGATGCACAATCTATGACACATCGGCAACATACTTCTGTTTTAACACTTTCTGATGAATAAGTGTAAAATAAGTACACTGATAAAATATGTTTTCCTGAGCTTAACTTGTCATTTTGGACGTGAATGCAGGATCTAGAGACTCCTCAGCGAAAATTTAGAAACCACCAGTTATGATATATGATATATAAGTATGTAGTTCTCAATACGAAAAAGAAAAAGGTGCTTATGTTTGATGTTTTTCTTCTTTCTATCCGAATGGCGTGCAAATGACTGAAGAACCTTTGTAGTACAAGTACTAAAATTAATGTGGCTGTACTGTGATTATTTGATTTAGTACAGTAACACGCTACTTTGTATTACCACAGCCACCTATAGTTTGCTTGGAAGACATTGACTTATCTGCAAACGCTTGCTAACTATTCTCCAAGTGATAGTGACACAGTGAATAAACCTGCAATACATTAAATGTACACAAGATAAACTATGTCTGCAGTGTGTGAAAAAAAATGCATACACCCTCTCTGACAAAAACACTTGCAGGGTGAGCATTTTGTGCATTATGTGATGAAATGGAGCATGGAAGGGCTGATGTCGGACATTTACTTACTGTCGCCAGGTTTGTTTACTGGTGCAGTGAAGTGCAGCCCTGACGCTCTCTCTGACTTCACGACACACAATTTGTATCATTATGTTCTCAACAACCCCTCAAATTATACACAGCAAGATCTCAAGGCCTATAGAAGTTTGCATGCTTGTCAGCATTTTGTGTCACAAAGCTTAACAAACTTCAGGCAGTGGACAGCTCTTGAGCAATGTGTGCACAATCTCACATGAAAAACTTGAATAAAACTGATACTAAAACTACCACTAGTACTATTACTAATAATAATAACTTAGATTTATTAAGGGCTGACACGAGGTAACACAAGGCTTTACACACACACACACACACACACACACACACACGGAGGAAGAGAGTCAAAGGCCAAAGGCTTCTAGTCAATAGGTGACATTTTGACTGCTTTTTGAAAGATTTCCTTGCTGGGGCGTTGCAGAGCTCAGAGGGGAGTTTTTTTGCCTCTGGGTCTTGAAAAGTGAAGCAAGGAAAAAGTGCCTTAAATCAGAATTCCAATGGTGAGCAGGGTGAATCCTTCGGTTGCAAAAAGAAGTCCATTTGTAGTATTCGTATATAAAGATATACAGTAAGTATATGTAAAATGACCCCTGCTTTTTTCTTTCTGTCTTTGACTTTGTTAAACACTAATTAACTAATTAATTTATAGTCCTAAAGCTTCAATCGAATTCAAGTTTATTTATACAGCACCAAATAACAACAACCGTTGCCTCAAGGTGCTTTATACTGTAAGGTAGAGGCACGATCTGATATCGTCGTGTTGGTGTTGTTCCCAGATCATCATACTAAATGTTGTTCCAGGATCAACATTGCAAGTGACCAATCAGAATGTTGTGACGTCATACTTTTGTGACTTCGGGGAAAACCACCGTAAAACAAAAAACTGTACTTAAGCTGCGAGAAACCACCTCTGTCCGCCGATC
The DNA here is from genome assembly GCF_000239375.1 of Pundamilia nyererei. Classification (NCBI taxonomy): domain Eukaryota; kingdom Metazoa; phylum Chordata; class Actinopteri; order Cichliformes; family Cichlidae; genus Pundamilia; species Pundamilia nyererei. Next base: position 217,552 of record NW_005187443.1, on the reverse strand, counting down.
AACGGACCCTGATCCTAACCCTTTAATAAACGGTAAACAGAATTGATATTGTCCTTGCAACATTGGAATCTCATAAATGCAGGAATGGCTTGGCGTGCAAAAGAATAACGTCACAACAATGTGATTGGTCACTTGCAATGTTAAACCTGGAACAACATTTTCATGATGATCTGGGAACAACACCAACACGACGATATCAGATCATCCTAAGGGGCAGAGACCCTACAATAATACAATAATACAGGGAAAACCCCAACTATCAGACCCCATATGAGCAACTGCTTTGGCAACAGTGGGAAGGGAAAACTCCCTTCAACAGGAAGAAACCTCCGGCAGAACCAGGCTCAAGTATGGGCGGCCATCTGCCATGACTGGTGGGGGGGTGAGGGGAGGAAGACAAGAAAAAAGACCCGCTGTCTAAGAGAGCCAGAGAAAACAATAACTAAGACACTTATATTTAATAGAATTACTTTTGTTCACCAAATGAAAGTCACATTTAGAGAAAATGGATGATAATACATGATTTAGAATGAAACTATCCTTCGACTGATAAGCTGCTAATGTAAGCATGTGCCTACAAACCAGTGGGTTAACTCAACTATATACTTTTTATACAGTGTATGCTTATATCTATGCTTAAAATATATATCAATTAAGAAGAAGACTCGAAGACTCTAGAGCAATCATGGTCTACTTGTTTGGTCTATAGATTCTTAGTAACTGATGATGCCATTCTGATCACTGCAGAAATGCACTTCAGCACATCAGTCGGTGAAATCATCATCATCGTCATCATCTTTCAAACAACCCTGTGCTCTGTCCTGATTGTAAATGTCTTCATTTCAGGGGTATGCTCAGTCGGTTGCCTGCCCAGACTCTAATATTCAGTTTAGTAGAAAAACTACATCTGCACAGCACATAAGGTTAAAGCTCAGCAGCCTATTATTAAAAACTGAGCTATATTATGACTGTTTCTGTGGCTTTCATGGTCTTTTAATAAGCTTTTAATGAGAAGGTAATGTACTGTGGCTGAACTGACAATGGCACTCTCAGTCACCATGTGAGAAGAGCCCCACTGCTAAAAACTACTGATTAGTTCAGTGATGATAGTGACAAAGGTAGTTTGATTTAAAGAGTCTTATTAAAGTTAAAGGTGACTTTGTTTTAATAGCTTTAGCAGTGAAGGCGGTGACGTCTTCATCAGGAAGACTGTCTCTCAATCCCGTCAGCAGGAAAACGTTACTTCTTGGTAGTTCTGCTGCTGACTACCTGCCTGTCATGTGCTGTGGTCTTCACTATTGCTTTCGCTCTGAAATCGTCTCATACAGCACTGACAGCGTTATGTGTGTCTGAGTTTTCAGAGGCAGATCTCAACACCTGCCATAAAATCCTGCCAGAGGTCAAAGGTGACAGTTGAGCTTGTGACAGGTGAAGCAGGCACTTGTCAACAGCTGTGCCACAGACGCCGAGGTAACCGTGGCAGGCCGGCACGAACATGTCAACTCTGGAAGCTCCGAGACCCACCGTTCCTGCTCTTTCATTACTCTGTGATGGATATGCCAGCTGGAGAATGTGCAACACAGCAGCCAAACAAAAACACAACACATCTTGTAGAGTGGTACTGGAATCAATGCAGCTATGCTGAGTCCAAACATTTTCCACCACTTTTGTTTTTTTTAAACATAAAGCATAAATCTGCACTCAGTGACTCTGCTTAGTGACTCTCAGTTTTCGAAGCGGGGCATTGGATTTCACTCATAAATGTTTTAAAATCTAGCAATATTTATGTTCATCCATTTTTATGGCTAATCTATAGTAGAACCATTAGGCATGCATTAGTGAGTGAAGTATATCTGACCTAATCCTGGTCCTCACTGAGAAGTCAATAGCCTGCATTAAGCCTGCCTAAATAAAAACTATGGCCTGGCAATGTTTTTGAACCAGTCACTTGAGCACCACTTTCAGGACCCTCTCTCTCTCTACCTTCTGGTAATTAGGACATTCATAACTCGAACATGATCCCTCTGTGACTATTTTAAACTTCAGGGACACAAACGAAGAGGCGGGCGAGGCGAGGCGAGGCGGGGCAAGAGACATTGGAAACAAACGTATTGCTGTGCAGCAAAAATGACTGTGCCCATATAGCCAGTCCCTTCCACAGTAGTCCCAGGAGGAACCAACTAACCACATCTCTTTCTCATGATCTTTATATGGCGACTGTATGACATTAAACAGTATTTCAGCTACACTCCTGCTGGACTCCTAAAATACCCAGAAAACACTTATCAAATTTGTGTTTAGATAATTACATCAAAGCAAGGAGCCAATGTATAAAAACTGGATTAGCGGCGCCATGGCAGCTTTTATGAAAACAGCCTAATAGGCAATTTGGCATCCTGAGTGCACTTCTAAGGTACAAACTAAAATATGAATACAATTGTTTTCAAATGCCACAGTGTCCCTTTTTAGTACTTACGTCTGAGTCACTCACAACTGCAGAATATCACAAAAGGTCCACTGAAAGCACTCACACACAAAGGAAGAAATCTTCTCTATTAGCGTCTGATTTCCACTCGAGAGAATAAAGAGAAGTCTGTCGGCATGGTTCCATCATCTCTGCTTTGACAACCGAGCTGTAACAAAACCAAGCTTGCTGTAATATTGTAGCTTTGGGCGTGTGTGCTGTATTTGCGAGATAAATGGCGACACGTGGACGACACTCCGCAACACTCCACCTCCTTTGTCACCTAGTCAAACTCTGAGGCTGCCCTGGATCTGCTGTCTGGCTGAGGTGAATGGAGACACGAGCAGCGGGACAGCTGTCAGGAACTGTTCCCAGCAGCCCTCGGCCATTGTGGCTTATCACACCCTCAAGTGCTGTATATCTCCGCTGCTTTCATCATGCCCCGAGACTCCCGAGAAGCACAAAGAAGAACCTTCAGCAAAACGCTTGTTTCGGTTCAACTAAAAATCTCTTGCATGGCCATCTCCCAAGAATATGCACCATCTAGGTTTCAGTTATGCCAGCACTGTCGAACCGGGCTAATGAGAAGAGACACATAAACTGCTTAAAATGCAAATATGCTTTGCATTTTCTGCAGGGTATTTAAATAGTTTCTCCCAGTGCTTTTAAGTGGTTTGAAATGTCATACGTCCGCAATTTGAATCCAATTTATAGACACATTGAACCTTCAAAATCGCATGCAAATGGGATCAGTTGTGCACAGGTTAAGTGAGCAATTTAGGCAGGGGGTAAGAACTTTATGGCTTACAAACAGCAAATGGATGGCTGGGCGAGGCCTGCCTCTCTCTCTCTTGTCCCTCAATAACTCAACCCTGACATGAATATAAATGGAGACCGGTGAAGAGCAGGGACTGGGTGTCAGTGAATGGCTTTCTGCTCGGCCTCCGACAGCAGCGCACCCCTAATGGGTTCAGCCTGACTGGATTCAATCATGTCCCCTGATACCCTCTGAAGAGGATGCAAATTGTCAATCAGTCCTCTCTCTCCCATCCGCGCTTGACCATCTTTCGCTGCTGTCTTCACCTCGTTCCCCATGATCATCTTGCCATCATTCACCTTGCTCCCACTCCCCAATTCATCTTCTCACGGCATTTTACATATTATCTCCACTTCCTGCTTCTCTGTTATCCCTGTTTTGATCTGCCCCTACACGCTGCCATTAACGTCGTTCGTTTTCAGAAAAGGAGCGAAGAAGGTCATCCCCAAACAACTTCTGATAACTGCGGCGCATTAATGCCTGTGGCATTTTAATTATTAAAAAAAAAAGGGAAACACATCCTTCCTCTAATAATGGGAAGATAAACACAAGATTTTACTGTACATGGATGTTTCCATTTAAGAGAGTAACTAAAAGGTCCACTGACTCAATAAACAATAGGCAGCTAAACACAAGTAAAAAAACAAAAACATAATTATGTTCTTTTTAATCCAACCGTTTTAGGCAAACAGCACCAGCTCAAAGGATATGACATGTTTTGATTTGTAAAGGTTAATGTATTTCTTGGATTGGCTCATAATGCAGTTGTATTTCATTTAGATTTGTGTAAAAGCAATCAGACTGTGAACACTGGTGGTGGTGGTGGAGGAGGGGGGCAGCCACATTGGGAAAATTCAAACAAATTTCCACAGTGGATGACAACTTCATCCACCCTGTGGGGTACAGGTGTGCTGATGTCTCTTCAGAGTGGAAGGATTTCATCATGTGTGTCAATAGCAAGCAACAAGATCTAAAGGGATACACATGCTGGGGTGTCCTGCAATCTCACTGATGTATACCTCGTATCTAAACACAGCTGGGTACCAGCAGGTGCCTTTATTTCCATCATATCTAATGAACACCATGTATAATCCCTCAGGACCCTTGTGGGATGTCCTCATGGCATCCAAGGTTGTTGAAGAACCATCAACATTTCTAACAACCAAACACCACTGACTGCTGATCAGTCAGCAGTCAGTTATTTAAAAACCCAAAATAGTATTCGTGCTTCCTCCTTAAAGGTGTGATTAATCAAAGTCAGAGCATTTTAAAAACGGATCCCGATTGTCTGTTGTTAATAAGACGTTTCCATTAACTGATCAAACTGATTAAATGCGGGTGTTTGTCTAAAGTTTTGACTCTCGTGAAACCAAACTGAAACATGTTTTCTCCTTGATTGTGATTGATTGCAGCATATCACACATGTGTTTGTAGTCACCTTACTATATTGTTGCCAATTACTGACTTGCTTTTCTACTGTCACTTTCTTTGAAAGGACACAGACAAATGGGAAGAGACTTGTCGCTCTGGAAATATCTGCAGCCTGTTCCAGCTGAGACAGAGAACATCAATGTAAAAAAAAAAAAAAGCAATGAAAATGAAATCTGAAAGTCAAAAACTAACTCTGTCCTCTAGGTGAAAGCCTTGTGACTACATGTGACATGTCAGCATGGGGATCAGTGCTTCATAATACTAAATACATAAGTGCCTGATGAAACTATTTTCAGTTTTACTTTATTCTGTTCTATTAATAGTCTGATGGCTTGACAAGTCTTATTAAAATGCATTGCCAGTGCACAATAAACAGTGTAAAAACAACGACTTTCATCCGAGGTGCAAATGATTGACAGATTTTTTTAATCAAGGGTGGGCTGATGAAAGCTCAACTGCTGAGCTCAGTTTCTATAATTTCATAGCTGAGAACGTCAGAAGCTTTCACCACTTTTCTGCCACTTAAAACAAATTCGAAACAGAGCGAGACGCCGCTGACATGATCTAGGGCCGCGGTGATGCACTGCAATTAGCTATGATGAATTGTAAGGCTCTTAGATACTCTGTAAATAATTGATTTTAAAGAGAAACATCAGATGTAGGCATTCCAAAACTACAAGCATCAGTGTCAGCAGGTGATGTATGGAAACCCAGTTAAGAGCCCATTTCCCTCCCATTCCACCGGGAGGGGAGAAGCCGCAGTAAATAACCGCTACATTGCCAGAGGGAGAAATGGAGAGAGTAGAGAGGAGAAAATCCCCTGTACTCGCACAACCTTTCTTTCTCTTTCAGCTTCCTGCTTACAATACTTCATGCATTCATTCTCTCCCGCTTCCTTCTTCTGCCCCCCTCATCTCTCCTCTGTGCGTCTCAATCTCCTTTACTTTCTTGCCCTCTCAGTCCTGTTTCTTTTATTCCTGCGTGCCTGGTGGATGATTGCTGAAAGGAAGGTGGAATTGGATGCCTCCCTCAAAGAGCTTTCCTTTGAGACTTGTAGGAGATTTTGTTTTGTTGGAGTGAGTTGTTACAGCTCACTGGCTCACCATCATCCAAAACATCAACTGTCAGTCACGGCCAGCTATGGTCCTTCGGAATACAAAGAGTTGGCAACAAGAGCATATTTTTTTGTAATCATTTTCTATATAAACTTGTGATATAACATGTTAATTTCCTTTTGACACGTTATAGAGGATTTTCACTCCAACATATCCAGTGTTCTGATTTAAGCAATGAGAAAATGTGCTTCTATAATTCTTCTCCAGGTTATACTCACTTTTTCAATTAAATAGCAGTCATTATCTAGATCTGGTGAGTCAGTCGCTAAATGTGTGTTCTATAACAATGCTTTCAAATACGGCTGAGTCATCCTCAGTATTTTTTCAATGAAGGGCTGGAAGTTCCTTTCCAGCTCCTGTGAATCACATTGGAAAATGCAGTTCTTTGTGGGTGGAACTCGGGATGTTTGGCATTCAGTGGCTCTCCTCGGGCTTCTCTGCCACATTTGATAGATCATAATTGTCAGCAGAGGGAAAATGTTGAACAGCCTTGTCTCACAGTTGATGAAAAAGGTCACTTCAGTTCCTCCATATTACCCTGACCTACTGAGTCACCAGCACAGACGGTGGCAGCTGCAGTTTCTGACAACTCAGTTGCCGATCCCTCACTTTGGCCCCCCTGTGTCTCTACAGCCAAGCAACAGAGGGTTTAATCCCTTCCCACAGGTTGAAACCATCTCCCCTCTTATCTTCCTCTCTTTCTGCTTCTCTTTGAGTGATGGACAGGCAGCTTGAGCCATTATGGAAGGCAGCCAGACAGGTCAAAGGTGACTGAGCGGAATAATCCATTTATGAAACCCTCCCCTACTGCTGAAGTAAAGCTAGCATACGGAAGGTCAGTGTGTAGGCTCTGTCCCTCCTCAGCATCAGCCAGAGATTGTACTGCTCTATTCACTCTCTTACCTTGAGAAGCACACAGCTGGCTTATCGCCCCGGAATTGGCTGTGCAGCATGAATGCAGGAGAAGAGAGAAGCCAGATGAATGTTTAAATGGGCTTTGAGTGTGAATGCCTTAGCGTTTTTACTCTGTCTGCCTGCAGCTTCTCTCTGTCTTCTGTCTCTTGTTGCTCCCTCTCTCCTCTTCCTCTTATCTCAACCTTTTCTTCCATACCTTCTTCAGCCCTGTATGCAGAGCGTTAAAACACCTTGGTTTTGATCCATGTGTGACCTGGGTGACTGTAACTGAAAGGCTGTGACACTGTAACGCCTGACCTACATCATCATCCTGATGAATACAGTAAGAAACAGATCAGACCATTAAAGTAATGCTGAACTCATCTAAGATATGTCTCACAACAGTTTTAGCTTTTAAATTTTCACTTATAATTTACATGTGACATTTTCAAAGTCCTGCCAGATAAAGAGATAAAAATAAGAAGACTGTGCATCAAAGCTGTTTTATCACTCAGGTTCACAGCCACCAGTCTCGGTGGCCAGGCCACATGTCTGTTGCTGAAATAACAAATTAAAAGTCTTTAGTCCAAATATTTCACTTATTCTTAATGCAGCTGTTCACATAATTTTACTGGGAAAATTTGCAGCATTTATTTATTTTTTTAAACCAAGGTCAGTTTTTCCAGTTGTTCAGATCAGAATAAACAGATCTGACTCGGTTTCTTACTTTTCTATTTTATAAACATCAGTGCCACCTCATCATAGCTTGATGTTGACTTCATTTTTTTTAAATTCAGTGGATTTAGTGTGCATATACGTTACATGGCAAGCTCAAATCCGGTAAATTCAGAATTTCGCAGAATTTAGCACTCTAGCCTCACAGCATGAAGGTCCTGAGTTCAGTTCCACCATCAGGCCGGGGTCCTTCTGTGTGAAGTTTGCATGTTTTCCCCGTGTTTGCGTGGGTTCTCTCTGGGTACTCTGGAGATAGGTTAATTGGAAACTCTGTGTCTATGAGTTAGCCCTGTGATAGACTAGTGACCTGTCCAGGGTGTACCCTGCCTCTCACCCTAAGACAGCTGGGATAGCCTCCCCCCTGCGACCCTGAAAAGGATAAATGGCAGAGAATGGATGGATGGATGGATGGATGAAGTGGACAATAAAAACAAGAAGGATGAAGTTATCCTGTAGAACCTGACAGAGTGGTTGTTATCATCTGTTACATTATCATTGGCTGTAGGTGTCCACTGCTACATTCCAGCTATTATCATCCAATGTGATCAGTGATTAAAGAGAGAGCAACATAAATGATGCAGACATATAGCATGTATGAAAAAGTGCATGACACGTAGCAAAACCAATAAATGAAATAATTCTGAATAATTATTATGAACTGAATTGAATCTCCTAATGGCCAATCACAAGCGCCGATGCATTCATGGTTGTACTGTAACGTAAAACCGGTGTTATTATTTGTAGGTTTTTCATTGGCTAAACTTTTTATATGGTTAGGATTATATCACCACCTGCTGCTTTGGAATGCTCTCGATGTCGCTTCTTTTCAGCGTTTTCACACTGATTGTGATATTTTGTGGGAATAGCCTAGAATGATTTTATTTGAAACAGTTGCTGAAGCACAACTGCAGAGCATGTAGCGCTTAAACTCCTCAGTATATCCATACAGTGTATAGAAGTGTGGTGATTGCTTGATATGAATCATTCTCCCTGATAAATAAAAAAATGTCAGTCTTGTATTTTTTAATCATGTTACCATGTAATCTAAAGATAGGGTGTAACTGATAAAGGTCATGGGTAGTTAAAAAATTAAGACACCTGACATCAGGTTTTTCTTTTTCACTGCTAAATAAAAAACTGGAAGATAAAACCCCAAAACATAGCTGAAAAAATGTAATCAAAGTGTTACTTTTATAGGAAAGCATATTTCGTTCTCTTTTCACATTAGGTTATTTAACTTTGATGCTCTAATTGTTAATGTTACTGTTATTGCCTGACTTCTCACTGGCTGTATTCAGGCGTTTTGTTTTTTATTCTATTGTTCATATTGAAATTGTATTCCGATGATAGCTCTTGTCACTACACAATCCCAATCTGTGGTGGCAGACAGATTTTCAGTAGATTTGTAGAACTCTGGCAGCTGTCAATTTGAGTAAGCAGTGAGCATTTCTGACATGTTCCAGTTTTGTTGCAGTTGTTTTGTCTCCTTGTTCTCATCAGCATCACTCTTTTTACTGTGCTTTTTTTTCCCTCCCAGGGAGTCCCCTGCCTCATCAGTTTAATAGTGGTGTATTGAGCAAAGCATTTCCACAGGTGGTCTCCTTGGGCCAAAGCCCAACCCCACCGTCCCTGGTCCAATTACAGCAAGAGGGAGAGGACATTTTTATTGGTCTGTGAGGGGACATTTCCATGGCTGCAGTCGTCTCCAGGAGTAGAGGCACCTAGTGCTCAATTACTCCTCCAGCCTGAAACGGCAAGAGAAGGAAACTATGCCCTGCTGAGACTTGGTGAGTCCCAGTACATTACCAGCCCAGATTTTCTGACCTACTTCAAAACACAAAAAATCCCACAAATTATTTTCACTTCTACCTGTAGTATATGATTAAATATGTGGGGAGTAATATTCCCCAGGAGTTTGACTATAGCAGCACTAACAGAGATTCTTTAAAAAGGAATTTAACTTTAAGTGTGTAGATATGTGTAGCATTTATGGAGATCATTCGATTATGTTGTCTGATGTTATCAGCATTATACAACAGAATACCTATGTAAAAAATGGTGATGAATAAGCCGTAATTATAAACGTATTATTTTTATTTTTATGAGTGATTTTTTTTTCTTTCCTTCTTTCTTTTTTCTTTCTTTTTTTTAACCAATGCCATTACCTTTGATGTAAAAGCCTGCTTTGTCACAGCTTACTACATGCTGTTAGTCACAAATACAGAGTGACAGCCATGAGAATTCCCAAACATCAGGACATGATACATAATCATATATGTGTGTCTCTGTGTGTGTGGGGAGATGTGGATATAGAAAACAACTCAATGTAAGGAGGGAGCTGGATAACCAAAATTTTAGAAAACCTTACAAGGCATGAAACTAATTGGTGATCAGAGATAAATGATTGCAGTGCCAGCGTAAGGGCAACTGACTATGGATTATTTAGCCAAGGAGCAGCACACCAATACAAAACTTTAGAAGATCTGGGGCAGAGACATAAACAAATCCAAAGCTCAGTGTCAGTTTTACAGAGATAGGTGATCGATCAGTTGACAGGGATGTTTGACACTCCTTTAAAGTCTCAAAGTCAAGTAGAAATAAATTAGACCCTTCATCAGCATTAGATCTTTAGCTAAACAGCACAGAATCCAAATGAGATCATGTTTGATGCATTCTGATCAGTTTTTAAAGTTTTGACATGGACCACCAGGTGGGTGTACTGCAAAGCAACTTCGTACATCATAAACTGAGGCACTGAAGTTACAATGTTACAGTGGCTGAGAGCACAGGGTGGAGCACGGGGTGGTATCGGTGCCACATCTGAGTGATGTGCCAGAGCATTTCCCTTCAACTGTTAACAAAGGCAAGTAGCTGGGCAAGTTCCCTGGCACCTTTTCATCAGCATCAGTGAGGTCTGGTGTCCTGCTTTCACAAGCCTCAAAAGTGGGGTTTATATTGTAGCTCAGCGTGCCTTGGGAGGATAATATTAAAAATGCCTGGCTATAAAAGGAAATTAGACAAATATAGGGATGGAGTGATGTCAGAAGAATGGACTGACAGCTCAGTAGTAAACAAAATGTTTGGTACTGTAACAAATACAGTGTGGCCAATGAGTCAAGATCCATCTTATTAATGTTGAATACTAACTTGTGCATGCCAGTTAGAAGCCATGATGAAAATATTCCAGAACCAGGCCAATAAAAATTACAGGTCTTAACCCTAAACCTTGAATTAGTCTAATCTGCCCATCTGGGCATGTCCAGAAAGCTTTCAGTGTGGCTGCTACCTTAAGATCACTCAATGGAAGTCTCATTGATTACTCCTGTAATTATGTCTCTGCATGCTGGATCTACACTCAAAATGCCATTTCTTCAATTTGATTTTCATTTTAGAAGAAAGAAAAAAAAAGAAATATTACTGCACTGTGTCGCTTGCCTGCAAATGATGGCATGCTAGCTATCAGCACGTCAGGGACTCCAGGCTGACAGTCTCAAACCGTGAAGACTGCAAAAACTGGTCTTGATCCTCAGCTGACCTATCGCCTTTAGGTGATGGAAAATTACAACCCTTCCACTGAAAACTTGTATAAGGTCAAATCAAAGCTGGTGACTCAAAAGAGCTCCAACAAGCAAACAGGCCATAATAAGTGGCTTAGGCAAACACAGCTTAAAATAGAAATGAATTGGATAGATGATGGTAATTTACTCCAGAATCACATGTGTTATTATACTCTGCTGTTTATATAACCGCCTCCTAACAACATACAGTTGTGTGCATTTGCTACTGAACAGGAGCAGACAATCAATAAAAATAGCTCAGTTTTACAGGATTAAAATGTGTCTAACTGACTTGATTTTGTCTAGTAGTGAAAATGAGAATGTAATTAGGGCCATAACAAGAAAAAACCCAAAACATTCATCTTTGTAGATACGAAATAATTTGCTTGTGAGAACCAGTATTTCTCTTCCTTTCGGAGTTCATGCTGACATTTTAGTGTTTACTCTCACTGGTTCTGCTGACACATGAGAAACAGGATAAACCTAATGCTTCAAAGGCTTATGTTTGGAAAACTGTATATCCACTAACCTTACATTTTACACTTTGCTGTTACAGTAAGGTACCCATGTGAGGAAGTGCACACAAAAGATGCTCTGATAAATGTGAAATAAATTATTACTATATATCAGGTTTCTTTATTTCATTAATCATTTTCTTCCCATTACCATCCATCAGTGAGCAAGAGTGCTGCGGCACAGTTCCTCCAAATGAATTTTCCCGCTTGCCTTAATCTCCTTCTTTTTTTCCCCTGTTCTTTTATTTCCCTTCTTTCCTCTGACTCTCTCTGTCACTCTACGATAACTCTGGAGAAAAGGTTTACTAACACGACAACTTTTCACATCAGATGAAGAAATTCTTTGTTTTCCTAGTCTGAAATGATGAAAAGCACAAAGCTCATTTAATAAAGAAAAGCAGAAAGCTTCTGGGGTGGTGGTGGGGGGCTTAAATTGGCATTTTGGTACAGCTAGCGGGTGCATATTGAAGCTTGTTGGCTGATCTGAAAGGAAGAATTTTATTAGCTAGAGGGAAAAACATAAAGGCGGGGGAGAAAAAAGAGAATGACAGAATGAAAAAGAAGAGGACTGAGAGAGGAATACTGGCAAACGCTGGTGTTTAACAGGTCTGCCCAGATCCAAACACAGAGTTGGCCAGCGACTGGTCGGTTGTGGTTAGGTCTTGGCATGGGCTGCGGCGACAGCTGTTTGGAAATGATGGAAACCCCTGAGAAGGGAGACAGGAAGGAATGAGACTGCGACAACAATCCAGAATTACTGTGAAATTCTGTTGTCCTGGTCCATTCTTCCAGCACAGCTCAGACTGACACAGAATGAAAAACAGGAGGCAGCGACAAAATAACAACGACAGAGAAATAAAGCTATAAATGGGAGACTTGTGTTACACAACGCCGAAAAGAAACCCATAATAACTGGATGCCTTCAGTCCTAAGTTCTCCACTGAGGCTTGTTTGTAGGACTTTCATTTCACGCCTTCATCTTAGTCCAATGGGACAGATCATAAAAGCATTAAGTGCTGAGGACAAAATGAAATCCAAGCATGGGTACTATTAATAATTCTTACACACATGCAAAAAAATAAGCTAATACAAAGATGTACAAATGAGCCTGTTTATTAGTAATCAAGCCACTTTGTGCAAATACGCGTTTACAATGTAGACGCACTAATCATTGTGGTAATTACGCTGCAGTTTCTGCCTAATGCGAATCTGGTCACTTAACATGTGGTGTGCTTTACCCAACAGAGATCCAGATGGCAGCGCCACTATTCATAACTGTCTTCCCAATAGATTATTACAGAACTATGAAAAAACAACAGCAACACATGGCTTAAACTGCATCCACGACATTTTTCAGTCTTAAGACGAGTAATTTTAACAGCTTTTTACCCACTTGCTCCACACTTTGCACTGCAGGAATAATATCCCCATGTGGCATTTTGTCACACTGTGTTTTTTGACTTCAGCCCTTTTCCTGCAGATTTTAACTCTGTGGGGCTGTGTGCATCTGGCTGTCACATCCCACTATGGCGTGTAAAGAACAAGCAGAGGTGATAACACAGCAGCGCAAATAAGTCCAGGATGCCCCGAATCATGGCATCCTGACCAGCAGCTGAAACAAAACAAAAAAAAGATAGCCCAAAAATCACAGCCAATCAGAAAGCTGATTTTTTTTTTTTTAGCAACAAAGCTCTCATACAGAGAAATAGATTGTTTCACTGTGCTCGCACATCACAGAACGCAAAGTGTAGGAACACGGATCTGAGAATTATCCAGATAGTCATCATCAAGTTCATCTGTATTACTCCTCCGCAGTAACAACACTCTCTTCACTGTCTGCAAGTTTATTTAGCCCCTCTGAGTATTCTTGTGTGCAGCATACGGTTCACTTGAAATATCACACAATGAGTGAGTCAGTCATGGCAGGTGTGTGGGAGTGGCATATACAGTAAATCTCTGGTTAACATTAGGATGAATTAAAGAGGAACTCATGCTTGTAGAGGAAAATTCAGTATATTGGAGGAAATGGTATTCCACACACTCCATACAAACACACGTGTCACACGTGACCCACACCAACTCACACGCATACAAAAAAAGAAGAAGAAGAGAAGAGATGGGTTTCCTTTAAAGGGAACAGATTTATTGTCATGGCTCTTTCCCATTCAATTCGTTTCAGGGGTGGCAAAATGTTTTCTGAAGGGTTCGTGGTTTAAAAGAAGGAAAAAACAAATCCTCGCTGATCACCGGGAAACTAGAGGAAGAGCAAAGCCAGCTCACAACATGTAATATGGTGATTGCAGAGCTGAGATGAGGCACCCTGCCTTCTATTAAAAGTGCTGTGCTCGGAGCATTTCACTTTCACCGATAATTTGCTGGAGGGCGATGACTAAAACAGACGCACACTCCCTCTCTCCAACTCACACTCGCAGGCGTGCACGTGGACGCAAACAGATTCAAAGTGAGCTGAAGGCTACACTCGCACGTCTCCCAGTGCTCTGGATGGGAAGCCGGGACGTAAAGAGAGGTGGGTTAATAAAGCATGCCTCATTTGCCGATGAAGTCTTGATGCAGAAGTGGGTAGTCTTGCTTTAAGACGTGTGATCTGACTCTCTCAGCTCTCTCTCGCTCTCTCGCTCTCTCCCTTGCTTTCCAGCTGGGCTACATTGTAATACACACACACATGCACACTCACTCACATTCGCTCTGCCTGTCTGACACAGACTCTCTACTTAGAGCGCTGGAGAGAGGACTGAAGCTCACACTATCAGCACTGCTTCTCAATGGGGGGATGCAGCCAAGAGCAGACAGAGCAGTCATTCCACTGGAGCCTTCCGCTGCACGCGTGAGAAGGAGACGACAAGTGAGGAGGGTAAATTAGCTCCCTGTCAACAGAACATAGGAGTTTTACTGACGGAGAAGAGACACTGAAGGAAGGAGAGCACATCTTCACGAATGTGGCTGAGACAGCAGTGACATGATCAGCCTTCCATCCCTCAAATCCTGGCCAGTTTGTAACAAAGACCCCTGGGTGTTTTGCTTTTGGTGACTGTTTGTGTTGCCAAAGGATTTCAAAAAGAACCTGAGCAGCAGGGGTCCAAAAGGATATATAGAAAGGAAAGAACAACCTTTTTAGCTCCCTTTTGTGCAGTGTTTGGCTTATCTGTTAGTGGAATTTCAGGCTGAAAACCCTGGCTCCCAAGTATGGATGGATTTAAGACTGAGGAGTGAGTCTGCTGGGCAGGCAGTGATTCTGACTGAACTCCTTTGCTTCTGAACGCAGCGCTCAGGTAAGGGCGTGGGGGGCTTGAATGGAGCACCTTTGGTGTTTGGGGATGGGGTAGGAGGGCTGTTGATTTAATTCCCCACAGTATACTGCCTGCTGAAAAATGCATCTGGTTTATGTAAAGATATGCTGGAGTCCAAGTAGAAAAGCTTTTCTAGCCTCAAGAATACATTTGAACCAAGATGCTAAGTTTCCACCTATGTTTAGAATTAGAATGAATAGTTCCACATAGCGGTAGGTGACCTCCCCAGATAAACAGTACAGGAGTAGCAGGCTAAGCACTAAACAAATACAGTTCTTGGAAAGATGTGGGCTATTTACAAGCCAGCGGATAAGGGTGAGTGATTTCCTCCCGGTGTATTGCAATCAGGTAGACAGGTCTATGTGTTAGGGAGTCACTGCTTAAACTTGTCTCCGCAGCATTAAGACGAGCGGGCTCATAAAACCGCCTTACTTTGTTAAATCCACGCTGCACGCAGGTGCATCAGGAGGTTATGCACCCGCAGGTGTGTCTGCTGCTTCTGCTCCGAACCGCGTTTAAAATCTCACGCTAGACTTACCTGTTACGCACAGATGAGCAGCTGCCTCTCTTTTAAGGCGATAAAACTGTGAGAGCCAAACCGGCTCTTGTGAATTCTTTTGTTTCCCGCAAGGAAAACGAGATGCACGTGAGTTTTCCCGTCTGCTTTTCCTCAAAGCTGTTTGTGTGTGTGTGTGTTTTTATTTCTTAAGTTCCTTTAAAATGATACTAATACTCCTCCTCCTTTCGATGATAAACTGTGTGTGTTCACATCAGGTGATGTTTTTATTTTTTTGGTCAGAACGTGCACCCTCCAAGTCTGTGCAATAAACAGCAAAGCACACAAGCGCAATTTTTTGTTTGAATATATAATAAATGCAGCCCGACAAGAAGAACACGATGGTTTTTTTAATGTTTTTTTTTCTTTTTCTTTTTTAAGGAAAATAAACCCACAGCACCCGTTCATATTTCCACAAAACCGGATTATGATGGATTTAGTGCAGGGGTGGGGATTTACAATGTGCTGTTAATAATTATATGCTTAATTTTCGCTGAATATTAAGCAGCCTCAATGTCACTGAGGGTAAAGAACACATGGGTAACATTTAATACCTTAATGGCTTTAATCTCAGATGAACATCAAACCAGGAGGGGGTGGGGGGTTCTGCAAGTGTATTATTAGATCAGAACAGATCATTGGCACTTAATTTGGAAAACTGGAGCATTTAGATTTTCCTTTATTGGCAGGTTTAGTGTTGGTAAAGAGTGTAAAAGGACAGGTAGAATCAAACACTACTAAATTCATAGTTACATTAGAGTCATGACATCACTTCAGAACATGTGATTTGTCATTTGGCTGAATACACTAAATGAGCTCCTCAGCCTTGTATGTACTAATTCTAAACACACTAAGACACATTTCTTGGTTGGGGGTGGGGGGGGGGGGTATGCTGTGGAGAGAGGCCCTAATAACACCTGGAAAGGAGGCGAGCCTCATTATTCAATAAGGGCTAAGGCGTGTCTCCATATGCTGGCCCTCACCAGCCATTAGGCAGTCGCTGCACAAATCTGCGAGAAGGCTGCCTGTGCTTAGAAACACAGTCTTGCTGTTGTTTTTAATAACTCTGGTTTTCCTAAAAGGGGTGAATCATTCTTACAGTCTAAAAAAAATTGGAGGCAGGGTGTTTTTTTTCCCCGTGTTTCTTTGCTCTCCTTTTTGTGGTGTGATATTAGCATGTTAAAGTTTGTGTTTCCCTCAAAGCCCCTTTGTCGTCTTTTTCTTCCCATTAGCTGTGTTACTTTGAAAAAAACAAAAACAAAGAACGGGTGACAGTATTCGACACGGTGGTCTTGATGTGTGTGGTTGATGTCAGCATTGTTTGTCTTTTTGGCACATGAAATGAACGCAGTGTGTGTTGTAAATATATATGGAGACATGCTGTAATACAACTCTGCCCCTGTCCCCCTGTTGTTTCTCCCCCGCGGCGTGCCATCCTGCAGACTCGGCCTTACCATGTCCTGGTTGTTGGCCATGTGGATTAGCCTCGGCTTCCTGCTGCTGTGCCAGGCAACTCTCTACCAGACCATCCAACAGCACCATGTGGCCCGGCCTGGTCGCACTGACATTCTCACCCTGGGTACGTGTCCCTCTTTGTCAGATTTCAGCTTCATAGCACCCTGTTACAGTGAAACATGGTGCCCTCTCCATGGGGCAGCAGTTGTCAGCTTTGGCTGTTTAAAAGGCAACAGCGAGACACTGCTGCAGTATGTCAGGATGATTTGCCACGGTACTGTACAAGATGATTCACTGTGCTCGCAGTCATACAAGATAAGCAAAGACAGCTACCTCTAATCATGCGTTACCCTAGGTTAATTTAATCAAACCTACTCATGTAAATTTTTTGCAACCTATTGGAGAAATATGGCTGCTACGCCCCATCTCTGTGTGTAGACCTCAACGAGGACGACATCCTTTCAGCACTCCGAGTTAGCTAGTGGAACGATGATTCACAGTCGCGATGTGGAATTCTTGACTACTGCAGCGTGAATCTTGCTGGTACACTGTTACGAATAGGCCAAGCTGTAGAGAGAAATCCCCATTACTGTGCTGGTAGCCAGGGGAGCTTTGATCACTGCGGCTTAGATAGAAATGACAATTATGTTCCCCTCTTTTGCACTGGAAACATTTGGCAATTAAGCCCGACGCCTTGCTGCACTGTAAGGGCAAAAGGGGAGGTAGACACAGAGGTGGCTCTAATTCACTGATTACGGAGAAGCTTACCAGAATCGCTTATAGTGTATGTAGAACTGTTACACGGGAGGCGAAGGTTTTTAGAGCAAAGCAAGTGCTTTCCTTAAGCTTCTAACAATAAGTGCGACTTCTGTGCTGAACTCTTGTGCGGAGCGGAGCTTTCTGTGGATGCCAAGCGGCTGTTAAACATTGATGCTATCTTCTGCTTGGTTCCCTTTTGTGTGTGTTGCATTGCCAGGCAAAAAGACAGTAATTGAAGCACAGCAAGTGGAAAAAAAAAATCCAGCATTGAATTCTCTATGCTTGTGTTGAACATTGGTGGCTTTAAGCAGCATGTCAGAGAGCTGGCGTACTTTTTTCTGTGGAACAGCTGACACATGAAAATCCCAGCTATGATAGATAGAAAGTTCTCAAAGTATCCCAGCCCCGTTAATTGGAACAAGACAGTAAGGGATGAGCAATAGAGAGCTCAGAATGAATTTTTTAAAGGCTGCCTTCATTTTTTTTTTACCCCCCTTTCCCTTCTCCTCCTCCTCCCTTTTTTTTGGGTTTGACTGGTTGGCAAGTCAAGCTTGGTGCCAAAGATGTACAAGGAAGTGCATGGCTCAGTAAATGTCTTTTTTGAATAATGCAGTGATCCCAAAGGGGCTGAGGGGGGGGGAAAGTAGTGGTTGGCCTCCACACCCTTCCTTGTACATTTAGAAGAGGCATCCAACCACAAGATGGTGATAGGGAAGGGTTTTTCCTGTCAGACAGATCAACTCATGCATTTACTGCACCGAGGAGGGTACAGGGATGTAAATGAAGTCTCGTCTTTAAGGCCGTTATGCTGTGGCCTTTCCTCGTGGGTGCTGTGGGGATACTGGAGCTGTGTTTAGGGTGCATTTCAGTAGCAAGTTTCAAACACAGAGATGGGTGATTGACCCAGATTTAATTCATGTTACTGGGGTGTTTCTGGTTGGGCCACTCAATTTTGAATAACATCTCTGGGATTCTCACTGAGACGGGTGCAATGAGTAATTTCTAGAAAACTTTAAAACTTAACAAACAGAGACAAATAGACAAGTGCAGAACAATGCACTTATAATCTTAGTCTGCCAGTGTATTATGAAGTTTTACAGTCCTAATCAGCAGACTTCCCAGCAGGCATTGTTCTATCACATCTGACTGCTCACAGAATGCATCCCCTCCAGCTGCTGTTGTCTGACTGGACAATTTACTGTATATCATGTTTTTTGGTTTTTTTTTTTAGAGGATTAAGCTGACATCAATCTTACTCATCCGTGAAGTGGCGTTAACCGATCTAACCAGAACTCCTCTCTCAGAATTGAAATGCTATGATGAATATTTGAATTAGAATTGATTTTATAATTTGAGAAGCTCTCTGGTTTCATTGAGGCCAGAACCCTCAGATATAAATAGATATGGCTATGTAGGACGTGGCAAGAAAGAGATGTCTTGCCTTGAAAAATCCATTGGCTTTCACGCTCTGCTGTTTTCCATAAGCGGATGTTTCTGTGTTTCTAAAGAATGATATCATGTGCTGTATGGTCCTACTGCAAGTTAAGTTTCAGTAGAGCTTTCCTCATGAAGCACTGAAACATATTTTGTGAATAGAAGTATAATGTTACATTAGACTAACATGCTTTATGTTTGCTATTAAGTCACAATTTTTAAAAGATACATTTCATTGAGATGATGATGCTGAAATTGGAGGTTGGTACCTTTAAAGAAAACATGCCCTGAAATTACTTTGTGTGGCTCTGTGAATGCAGCTTGGCAGACTGCCTGAGAAACTGAGTGGTACAAAAGCTAACAAACAAAAAACCCACAGCGAAGGGGCTGTGTGGGTATATATATGAGGAGGGGAAGTGAAGGTCATGTTATCTTCCAGCCTGTTGAAGCAGCTAACAGTTTTTGAGAAATCAGCTTCTCTGCCTCCTGCAACAGTAACTCACAGCACACGTTAAAATAAGGCACCACAGATCGGGCGAAGATTTCACATTGCACTTGTTTGTTTATTTATTTCTCCAAACGTTTCAGTGACAAATCGCCATAGACACGGCTGATGCTGCGATTGAGTAACGAGTTGCCCGACTGCTTCGTCACCTGCTCGGGAAGCGCGGCGCCGCACTCTCTCCCGCGAGCCTCCGCTTCACACAGCCTCCTGCGTGTCCTGCTCGTGCGGCTGAAGATTGATGGTGCCCTGATTCTGGGAAGCCAATTCTGGTCTCTCAAGAAATAATCCACTACATTGACAGATGAGCTGAATGTGACATGACACACACAAGCCTGGCTATGCACTCTCCCCACCTGCCAGCACAGTGAGCACAAGTTCTCACTGCCAAGAGTGCTGCTGCACAAACCAGGCCACTCTTGATAAATAGTACTGGTTTTCAGTGTAACCAATTTGCATTTACATTGTCAGTGCATTTGCTGGCAGAAGTTAATGGAGAATTTGTGCCTCCTAATGATAAAATGAAACACGCTCCCTAATGCGTTGTCTGATAAGAGTTTTGTCATTAAGTTATACTTAGCAGGTGCTCTACCTATTTACCCTTGCTGCATGCATGAAGTCAGCATAGTTTATAATATATCAATACCAAGAGGGGCAGTCTTGATATAACAGCACCTTAGCCGCTGCTTTGTTTTATTATTTATTATTATTTAAGAGAGACTTGGATCTAATAGAGCAGGTGCAGCTGTAAAACTAACTAGGCTGTCACACCCTGACAGGATCCGGTTTTATTCTCCAAATTCCTCATCAGCCGCAGCGCTGCGGTGTATCTGCATTGTTACAGAACTGCACTTGTGCTAATTACGTTATCTGGTGTTCGTCAGAGAAAAAAACAATTGGAATATGAAATCAACTGTGAGTGTCAGCTGTAAATGCACTGATTTTAAAAAAAAAAGTTTATTTATTTTCTTTTTTTCATGGACGTGAAACATGTTACATGTAAAAACACAAAAGGGGGCTATGATCTAACTGAAAAGGCTGATAAATAATGCAGTGGTGCTGCTGTTATGTTTTTATCCATTGATCTGAAATGGACTGTAAAGTCTAATCCCAGATGATTGGAATGCATTTTAATGAGCTCATTGTTCAATGTGGCATAATGCTCTGTCGCTGTAGAAGTTTTCTTTCAGGTGGAAAATAAAAACCCCTCCACGTAATTACTTTGATTAGCCAAGATGCATCACATGGTCAAGTAAGGGCAACAGCATAACCGTAAGCAGGGATGTTGGTTAAATTAGGCAGCATGTCTCCAGCTCTGAGAACACATCCTGTCAAAACACCACAGAGCTTAACTCTAACTTTATGTAACAGTGAGCTGTAAGGAGTTTTCTAGGGAGATAAAAAACAGACGGGATACAGGGTGTTAAACCTAAACTATGAAACTGATTTAGGAAAGCTGCCAGATTGGTAAATGAGGATAGCACTGACATCTGGAAGCTGTACATATACACAGTATGAACTGATTTTTTATTATTTTTTTTTACTTCAGAAGATATATATATGATTTCTCTTGCAGCACTTTGGAACTCTAAGAAATTAACTTCACAGATTTAAGAACCAAACGCACACACAGTTTTTTTTTTTTTAAAACTTGGAACTCATTTCCATAGTTGTCACACTCCTCATTACAATAGCTCGGAGTTAGCGGCGCGAACAGGCGGAGGAACGCACAGTGGCAATCTCGTCACTTTGGTGCTTTTGAACAGCCGATCCATTCGTGCTACCCACAGGAAGGTAGGAGCGCATAGGCTGCGTTCTCGTCATCGAATCAGCTTTATTTGCATCCTCATTAGACGATGGGGACTAATTAGTGTGAGAATTTATGGCAAAAGAAAATTCAATGTAATTACAGTCACTTGAATGGATGATGCCTTAATCTTATTTTTGCAAAGTGGATGAAAAGGAATTTTTTTT
>NW_005187443.1:186214-195966 GCF_000239375.1 Pundamilia nyererei | reverse complement strand
ACACACACACACACACACACACACACACACACACACACACACACATTTAAATCAATAATATGCAAGGTTCTGGTATGACCTCTGAATAAGCTCAGTTTTCTTATTTGTTAAGTTTTATCTGTTATCTTTTTTTTGTAAATGAATATTTAGTCAGTGTGTGTGTCTTTTTTAAAATAGCATTTTTTCCCCCCAAAAGAAAAAAAAAGAACCAAAATGTAACTACCGGGTGATGAAAATCATAAATTACATATCACACAAATTCAATTAGAACCATTCGTTTTGTGAACATGACATCTACAAATCCGGCCTTTTGCCAACAAAGGAAGTGAAATCCTATAATCTACCTCCACATGGGATTATAATTGCTTTGAAAATGGCAGGCTTAGGTGGAGAGCTCATCAGCGCTATGTGATCACTCACATTTTATCACACAGCATGCCCTTCAAGGTAATGAAAGCAACCTTTCTAAAAAACTAGGCAATAACTGTCTGATCATTTAGGTGCCGAGCAGCACTCTCTTCACACCAGTCACCCCCACCACCGCCGCCGCCGCCACCACCGACTCTTCATCCTCTTGCCGCCCATTCCCCAGCCCACCCCTCCTTCATCTCCTCGTCTCTATCGGCCCTTCAGACGATTTGTCATGGATCAGATGAGACAATTTGTCATGGATTAGTGCACTTAAATGTCTGTGTGATAGTGGAAGCAGTCACTGGAAAAGCTTAGGAATCCTATTACACTGCGTTTTATGGCCGGCAAGAGGGGAGAAAGGACTGTAGGTTGAACTGGTGCTTTCTATCGCCTGTGCACCATTTCTTGACTTTTTTTTCTCCCCTCCACACATAATCAGATATTCACTTAGAGGTGAGCTTCACTAATGTGTCAAACTGGAAAAGTAGATGAGCTTCTCTGTGTTCTTTTCTGAGTAACCACTTCTAAAATGACCAAATCTCAGGTAACTGTCAAACTTTTTTATTTTTTTTGCACAGTACAGTCGCATTGTACAATCTGCCTTACTGATAGATGTGTCACCAGCTGTGACTTTATTGAAAATGCCACTTGCGTCTGTTAATGAATGAATGAATGAAGATTCACTGCTTCATGTGCCCCCTCGACAAACGTAGTCCGATTCACCTGTGACAGTTCTGCCGTGTCATTGGGATTTATTTACTCAGCGAGCGGTCTTTTTCCATCTGAAGCCTTTAACTGCGTGTGCTCGGGAGTATTTTTCACAATCCTGGAGTGATTAGATGGTAGATTAGATCCTGTTCTTTTCTGATGTTAGATAATTGTGACACACTGAGTGAGCAGGTGCTATCGAGCATGGGTGGCTCACTTCACCAATTATTTTTAAGAATGTGAAGAGCATTAAAATAGACAGGTCTCACATCGCCCAGCTGTCTAGCAGCATACCGAGATACACATCTGTGTCTTATTATCCCATGTTTATCTCAGAGTAGTCCAGTTACATGTAGCACATCCATTCTATTTATACAAAGCATATAGTTACTATATCATACATCACTGCCATCTTTATTCATACAGTAGCTACGTGCGGCTTCCCGATTGCCTCCGGGCTCCTCGAGCCCTTCAGTAGCATCTCACTGAAGTGAAATGGGTTGCTTATGCTAATGGAGCGAAAAGACACAATGCCAGGTAATTGTGATGCAAAAGAGCTACTCCGCCGCATCAGTTAAAACCACTGCAGGGGACAAATGTTACTCATTCAGTGTTTTGTTTGCAGAGGTCTCACTTTGCCCGAGCAACTCATTTATCCAGTGGCAGTCAAATTAGGTTTGTCTTAACCGTGCTACAGGTCTTCTTCTGGTAAGCCATTCCAGTGAGGCTTTTAAATTGCGCATTGCTTTGTACATGTCGTTGTCGTCACTGTCCGGCAAATGTGAACAGACAGCAAACAGATCCTAAAGACGAGTTTCATTCTGTCATGATGTCATCATCACTGTTTTAGCAATGAACTTGAAGCTCATGCGAGGGAAAGCGCCATTTTACTGATTCGTCCCCACCCCCTCAGTTCCCCCTCTGATGGTTTGCAGTGTACACGGATAAAAACATTGCGTCTAGTCTGAAGTAATCAATTCTGTTTTCGTTTTATTGAGCGAGCAGCGGTGAGGGAGTTTACCTTTTGAGTGTCTTAAGTAGTTATACTTAAAAATCTTCCTTTAAAGCACATCATGAAAGGCAATGTGAGAATTATTACACAACTTCTGCAGTTTCTTGGTGCTCAATACAGATTTGTAGGCTCTTTTATCCATTTGACAGCATGCAACTTTATTTTAATATATAAACTCAGTAGACACTTCATTAGGTACACCTAATAAAAGTTGCTGGATCCACTTTTGCCTTCAGAGCTGCTTTAATTCTGTGTGGGATCAATTCAACAAAATGCTGGAAACATGGTCTATTTTGTATTTTTGACATGATAGCATCAAAGAGTTGCTGCAGATTTGTCAGCTGCACATCCATGATATGAATCTCCCATTTCACCAAAGGAGCTCTATTGGATTGAGATCTGGTGACTGTGGATGCCATTTAAGTACAGTGAACTCAATGTCATGTTCAACAAACCAGTTCGAGATGATTTGAGCTTTGTGACACGGTGCTTTATCCTGCTGGACGCAGCCTTTTGAAAATGGGTACACTGTGGTCATAAAGAGATGGACATGGTCAACAACAAGACTCAGGTAGGCTGTGGCGTTTAAGCGATGGGGAGTTGGTCCCAAGGGGCTCAACGTGTGTCAAGAAAATAATACCCCCTGTACCATTACACAGTAATGCCAAGAGCACCAGCCTGAACCTTTGATACGAGGATCTCTGGTTTCTTTTTATTTATGCCATAGTCTGACGCTACTATATGAATGTCTCAACAGAAATCAAAAGTCATCAGACCTGGCAACATTTTTCCAGTCTTCTGTCCGATTTTGGTGAGTCAGTGTAAATTGTTACCACAGTTTCTAAACCTAAGTCTGCTGCTGTAGCCCTTCTGCTTCAAGGTCCGATGCTAACTGGGTAAAAAGAAAGGTTGCCAGGTTGTACTTTCTGAGATGCTTTTCTCCGTACATTGGTTCTAAGAAGTGGTTTTTTGAGTTAATCTTGCCTTTCTGTCAGTTCAAAACAGTCTGTTCATTCTCATCTATGGTATGTGTGTATAATATGCATTGCAACTGAAATTTCTAAGTTCTAATAATGCTGTTTCTGCATCAGGAAATGGCTTAACTACTGTATGCTACTTTCTCTGCACCAGTAAACAAACAAACAAACAATGTTTGCTACCAGCTAGTGAATGTAGTGAAGGAATTGCCTGCTAAAAATAAGATATCTTCTTCAGATATTAGAGGAGACCAAAACATAATGAATATTGGACTTCAAGTGGACACGAACACCACTCTGAATGAAACCTATCTTGTTGCCTTTTATATGCACACCTTACTTCTAAACACTCATGCCATATTCATATTTAGACCTTCTGTGTTTCAAAAATTGCTTTCACACTTCTAATAACATGAAATTTCAGTTGCATATTTGTTGCCAAGGAGACTCCATTTTTCAGTCCAGTCCAGTCATTCGAGCCCTGACTATGGGACAAAAATGGATTATGGGGTTTGGAATTATGGAAACAGAAATCTCTTGCTTGAATATGTCCCCACTTGTCAAACAAATGATTGAAAGTCTGTCTAAATTTTCCACCCGGGATGCTCTGTCAGCATTAGCTGAGGTCTATTTGTCTTGTCTGATGTGTCTGGATGAATCTATGCGACTGCTGGGCCGAGGCACCACCGTATTGTCTTATCACAGCTTTATCTGACAGCAGACGCTCTAATAATGGAAGTTAGGTTGAGATGTCACAGCTAACTATTTATCACCGCTGTACAGAGTAAGACACATGAGATGGACACAGCCAAATGCTTGTATAAACAGACAGGAAATCATATTTTAATCTGCTCCAGCCACCATGTTTTAGAGTTTTCTCGCTATTTTGCATCTCGTATTAATATGACAGTCACTCATACTGTACACAGTAACAATGGTGACAGACTGCTGAAAAAGGAGGAGGAGAATTAGTGTCCATGGGCCCTGTAGTGTATCTTCATTTGCCACAGTATCTGCAGCACATGTCAGGTTCACTGAACATGGCTCAATACCCCAGTGCCTTTTGGCCAGGAGAGCCAGAGAATGAAGGATGAGGTGGCAATTGCATGTGTCTGTCTCTAGCCTAATGACCCAGCGGAGCTGCGCATCTCACTCGCTGCCTCATTCTTTTCTTCTGTGCCCTTTCTCTTTCTCCTGCCCCGGACATCCTGTTTTTATTTATTTGCCTGATCTCTTATTATTCTTATGCACATTAGTCTTATTTGTACAGACGCAGGCTCCCCTATATGTCAGTTTCATTTGTGGTGTTAGTAAAAAACAAAAAAGAAACATAAAAGCTGTGCTTAGCTCCAATTATCTTAAAATTTGCAGTGTGCGTTTGCAAGGAAATAATATTTAGAATCTCAGGCAACCAGGCAGGCTGTGTAGGATTTTTCTCCACCTCGTCTCACATCCCAGAGGTTTAAGTGGTTTGAGGAACTGAGCTTTTTCCAACAAAAAGACCTTTTGACCTGCTTTCTGTAAGTTCTGTGAGTTGAGTTTAAATGAGAATTAATGCCTGCTCCGAGGAACTTTTTCAGCCTTCTCCCAAAAGGCATCAACAAAAGTATGAGGTTGCCGTACATGTGTATAAAAGAAGAGTGTTATTGGAACCGAGCTAATAGAACGGAATACCTTTGCATGCTCTCTTTGATCATAACATCTTTTTCCCATCCTTGTGGATTTCAGCCCTCTCCAAGGCATACACCGCAAGGCACACATGCATGCTAAATAAAGAGAGCTGGAACAGTACCGATGCAAAACAGTTTCCCTCACCTCATCTTTTATGATGATACAAATTTTTTTCCCTCCGTGTCCTTGTGGAGTCCACATCAAGGCCTGTGAGCTTAAGCTCCTTCGTGAAAGACAAACAAAAACATCAACTGTTATGCTGCAGATGAGTTTTTGTGGGATATTCAAGCTAAGATCGGGTTCAAAGTTATTTCCTTGCTTATATCTACACAGAGGATGCACGTCTGTATTAAGGATTTAGTGCACAGGTATACTGTGCAGGTCAATGTATAGACCTAAGGTTAATGACAAAAAACAATGTAGCGGCTGTATTAGATACTCTGGTTTGATGCAGTTAATGCTCTACCCGATTCATGCTGTATACACGATTTCCTTTGACAAGCTAACTGCTGCATTATTTCTCCCAAGTCATTTTGTATTTCAGCCATTTATGTCCCACATTTGTGTATATGTGGGTGACTTGGCAAGAGCATGCAATGAAAATTCTACTCATAGCTGAGCCAATGTGCTCCGCTCTTGTCAAGAAAAAAAAGGGCTTTAGTTTCACTCTCAGCAGATCCAAAGAATCATCGTATCTGTGTAGTGTTTTGCTGAACAGAGAAGGAGAACCTCTGGCTAACATACTGTATTTTACCTTTTAGTGTTACATTCCACCTCTTCCCTCGTCTTACTGGGTACAGCCCTTGCATAGAGCTACGCTCATATCTCAAAACAACTCCCCCTCTTCTCTGGGGTGCAATCAAAGCATCGGTTTTTGATTTAGCTGAATAAAATACAGAAAATGTTTTGTGATACAGTCAGTGGACTGAAAAGAACTTGTCTGGCTTGATGCTACATTTTCCTTTTTTTTTTTTTTTTGCAGAATGCATGTCAGGCAGAGAGCTGGCAGAAAGGGATAAAACTAGCCTATTCAATCACTATCTTAAGCCGTTTTCACACACGAAAGAGAGAATCAAGCCTGGGCTTTGTCCGAAATTGCCCTTTCTCAGATGTAGCACGCAACAGGAGAGTCTCTGTGTCAGATACGTTCATACTGGAAAACCACTGTTTGGTTTAAGCCAAGGGGTAGAGCCTGGGTAGAGCCTGGGTAGAGCGTGAAAGAGGCAGAACCAGGCGGCAACCTCTGGGGCTTAAAAAGGAAGCCATGGCCAGTTGAAAAGCTCCAAAAGCAAGTCGGTCTCCATATGGTTATGTTAAAATGCACAACTTTAAAGCAGAAATGAAAAGTTTACTCCCCAGTTTAAAAGTGCATTTGGTTTCTATTGCTAATTTTGTAGCTTCACATCAATTTAAATAGTGTTAAGGGTTAAATATATGTTTTACTAAGGCTGTGCACACCTGTATTGATATTTTGAGAGTGACACATGCAGCTGTAGCCAGTAGCTGTCTGCTAGATGGCACTCAGCTAATTTCCATCCCTATGCTGGAACCATGTTTGTGACCTTAGTGCCTTTTGAAGCATTTTAATGCAATTATCTAAAAACGATTTTATTGTGCAAATGCAAGTTGTTTAAATCTTGTTTACAGTGTATTTATTCTAAAAAAGTGTAAGTCGTACTAAACCTTTGATAGGCAAACGTGTGGAAGGACCATGAACCTAAGCAACACTTCTGTGCATTATTCTTCCATCTGGCTGTATATTGGATAAGTTCACATCTTGTTCACGTTTCTTTGCATGACTGAGAATAACCTTAGCATGAAACATGGCTTAAGCAGGGGATGCTGCTTTTAACAGTTTGTTGGGGTGGTGATGAGCTGTGCACGTGCTGGCAGCCAGTCACGCCAGACTGTGTCTCTGTGCAGCAGAATGTTGCTATAGTGATGTTATTACAATTTTGGATGTTTCACATGAGAGGGCAGACAGCGTTTTCTTTTTTTTTTTCTAAACTGTTCAGCAAATGAGAAATGTCACCCAAAGCATCAGCGAGGGCAGGATTAAGGGAGTACAAATCCAAAGAGCTATAACTATTTGTTACACTGGCATAATGCAGTTGGTGGTATATACCAAAGGGTAGACGAGTAAATGCTAAAAGTGCGGCGGTAAAGACATACTTAGTGAAGGCAAAGGAAAAGAAATGTGTGAAAGGAAGCCTCCGAAAAAGGAATTAGTTGGTTGAGATGGAAACAGAAAATATATCCGTTCCATTCAGCACCCTTTGACTTGCAACAAGGCTTCACAACCTT
Organism: Pundamilia nyererei; assembly: GCF_000239375.1. Taxonomy (NCBI): domain Eukaryota; kingdom Metazoa; phylum Chordata; class Actinopteri; order Cichliformes; family Cichlidae; genus Pundamilia; species Pundamilia nyererei. Next base: position 188,883 of record NW_005187443.1, on the reverse strand, counting down.
GAACCTTCTGTTTGTTAGTGCCCTAGTCTGATGGTATCTAGGTGTTAAGATGTGTGTCATACAGCTTCCAGCTCTATCAAATGCTGTTACCTTTTGTGACTCACAGGAATTTTCAGTGTTATACACCTTTAAAAAAATAAGAAGAACTTGTTTTCATTGCTATGGTAATCATCAACGCGCAAGCTGTATTTGAATGGGGTTTTTGTGTTTGTTTGTTTTGATTTTTTAAATATGTGAATGTGAGAGTGTCTCTCTGTGTTAGCCCTGTGACCAGCTGATGACATGACATGTACCCTGCTTCTGGCCTGATGATACCTGAGACAGACTCCAGCTGTTCTGTGACCGTGAAATGGATAAGCAGAAGAAGATGGAACTAGGAAATACTAATCCAATGTTCATTATTTATTATGCATCATTATTTTTTTATTTTTTTATTACTCTAAGACAGATGTTGGCTAACATTACCATTCAGGTACAGTCGCATATAACCAGTTAGGTTAGCTTAGGTGTAATCATATCTTGTTTTGCACAGTAAAGTTTGAGAAGTTAGTTTTCCTAGCTTTCTACCCACAGTCCCAGAACTGTGAAAACATTCAGTGTTATTTGTATTTTTTTTTTTTGTGTTCGCTTGCTGTTATATTTTAAATTTAAGATGAATTGCACTATATGGACAAAAGTATTAATTCATTTAATTTCAGTTCCACTTAATTTATATAGAGTCAAATCACAGCAACAGCATCTCCAGGTGCTTTATATTGTAAGGTAAAGACCGTACAATAATGCAGAGAAAACTACAACAATTAGACATGCGCAATCACTTGGTGACAGTGGGAAGGAAAAACTGTCACAGCTGAGAAGCTGGTGTGTTTGTGGTGTGGACCCAAAAAGCAGACATGGAAGAGAGGAAACTAAGTATTACAAAAAGTGAGCCATTTATTAGGTTGAATACCGAAACAGAAAAACAAGGCAAGGTGAACAAAGGTGAAACTAAACTAAAACCTCAACTGGGATAAGCTAACACTAACATGAAAACTTGAACATGAATCAGAACAGGTACATGCAAAAACTATGGCGAGAGACCTGAACATGAACCGAAGCTTGAAAATAATTAAAATAACTAAGTACATGAATCTTGACAAAACAGACGACCCGACACTGAATGGAGGAAGACTTGAGGGAAATGAGAAGACCTGGGGGAAACAGCTGACACAAATGAACCTGAACGACACAGCGGAAGTACAACTAGACACACTGAACATGGAACACCAGACCCTTCAAAGTAAAACAGGAAACATAACAGAACGTAGACAAGACAACACAAGCTTGACAATGTTAACACAGAAATGACACATGACAGACTGCACAGGGGACAGGAAAAGACTCATGAGTCAGGAGCTATAGAAGAAACATAAACTAGACTAAAACTCAACTAAGACCCTATCTAAATAACAAAACAAGCACGTAACATTATTGCAATGTAACATATGAAAATCAAAAATACAAAATAAACTCAAAATGCTTTTTAAATTAGCTTTAATCTTTTAATTTTATGCACATTGCATTAAGCAAAAATTAAATTATATGCAACGGTCTTTGACTTGAAGTTGAAATTGTTTAACATTTAAACCTATTTTCTGCGTATTTCAGCATGTAAAATAAAATGTTTTGTGTTTACACTCACTCTTTGTAAACGGATGCAAGTAAAGCACAGCAAAGAATAAATAAAATCAAAGACGAAGAAGAAGAAGTTTTCTTCCCACGCAGAGTTTACTGCGGACGCTAATGCTTTTGTCACTTCTTACGGAATAAAACTTGAAGTAATGTAAGTACTTCCAAGCTTTAAACGCTGCATGGTCGTACTGTCTCCCGTACTCCATATTATCCATTGCTGATCTACACACGTCTGGTGCTGCTACGGACGTCACACACGCCTACACCATTGTCATGTGAGACTCTCACAAACAAAAACATGCAGCATGCTTACGGGAAAGTGTGCTAGTAATCTATGATCCAGTTAATTCTGCAAATAGTTGAACCTATAAAAACATGAAAAATAGTATTTTATTCAGATTCTTTACTAGACACAAATAAAACACTAGGAGGAATAATGGAGAGATTTACACCAAACAAATTCTTCTTTACCAAATTTCCCCTTGTGGGACAATTAAAGGATTATTCTATTCTATTCTAAAGAAATAAAATGTAAAGAATTAAAAGAAAATAAATGTATTGATCAATAGAGAAATGTAACAACCTTAATCGTTTAAAGCGGATACACATTTTAAGTTTCTAGCTCCAAAGTGTGTGTGATAAATGTATCACCTACCTGTAGGAAAAACACATGTGGAATTAACTTGAGTCCCACTTCAGCACTGAATCAATGAGGGGAGATTTTGTGGATCTGGAGGAGATGAAAGCTCAACAGTTGAACCTATCAGATGTTATTCAATGACAGCAACGGAAAGTAAGGGGACCTCTTTTAGGGCTGCTCAATCAATCGAATTTTAATCACGATTACGATCTGGGCTTTCAATGATCATTAAAAATGACTGAGCCGATTATTAGCCCCTCCCTCATTTATCCGCGACACCTTAAAGGCCGGTCCGTGAAAATATTGTCGGGCATAAACCGGTCCGTGGCGCAAAAAAGGTTGGAGACCGCTGATTAAG
>NW_005187443.1:183984-185203 GCF_000239375.1 Pundamilia nyererei | reverse complement strand
CTCAATTTCAGTGAAAATAATCGTGATTATCATTTTTGCCATAATCGAGCAGCCCTAACCTCTTTCATTCTTTCTACCCAAAGGTGTACTGTGCTAATGTTAGCGATACTGATGGCATTCACAATGGAATACAAATTTCTAGTTAGGAATCGCAAGCTTTTGTGAACACACCTACAACTTGAATGTGATAGGGAATGATTGCAGGTGCCACAGCTCTCTGCCAGGACTCTTAAACTACATGGGAGAGCTGCAATAAAACCACCTATAGAATCATTTATATGTAAGAGCCTTAAAGTAGGAATGTGGCTTTCATGTGTACTCGACATGTGAAAGATAGAAATCAAAATAAGAGGCAGGAGTTGTAGGTTTAATATTGATAACAGTGTGAAACATTTAGGAAGCACACGGGAATGACTCAGTAATTGTGTTAAATTCTTATTGCTACCTAGGCAGAATGCTTTCCCTCATGCTTTGAGGTTGGATACAAGAGTGAATTAAAATTCATGGATGTGCGGCTCTTGTTCACGAGTGCCAGCTAGAGGAGGCAACGATGTATTTTAACAGAAAATTCTGACAGTCAATTTCACGTCCCTATCCAAAGATTACACTACCATCGATCATCATTTACCACTTACCTGTTACACGTCATTTGCCACAAGATCCCAGTTGCCATCTTAAATCCGTTTCCTCTGGACATTTGCATGGCTGAACTCACCTCTTTGTGTTCGCCTGTGTTTGTTTGTGAGAGAGAGTGGGATAAGAAAATGAGCTTATGTGTATGCAAAAGAACAAGGTAGGATGCGTCTGGCTGAGCCAGCAAACCAGCTTGCTGTAGCACTCTTGCTGAACCCCAGCCAGACAGATGGCATCCATTTGATCAGGGAGATACTGTAATGGTGGGCCAGGAGCAGCTAAGAGAGGTTGTTATAGGGTCTTCACGAGCAGGGCACACTCCCCATCTGCCAGACAGTGAAGATTTTAACCTTTTTTAAAAGCATTCCTTATTTTGCCCTGCCGCTTCACTGATGGGTTTGCTGAGGAGCCAGATCATTGTCTCAGAGCATATAAATGCATATTCATTTCATATGAACAGACCTGTACACATGGATAGGTGTAGGTGTTTTTAAATGTTTTGTTTTTGCTTTTTCCCATTTAAAGAGAAAATTCACCAGTATAGCCACAGTTGTAATTGCTAAATTACTTTTAAAGAAAGTATGAA
>NW_005187443.1:154465-183767 GCF_000239375.1 Pundamilia nyererei | reverse complement strand
AAAAGAAATCACATTAATTGCAGCAACTTTTGTTGTTTCTTTCTACGCTGTTACTATGTGATATGAGATGAAAGGCAACATCTTAAGCACACTGCATTTAATTTTTTATCATAAAGGCTCTAATGCTCTTCTCTTCTCCCAAGGTATTTGTGACAGGGCAGAAATATTTTCAGGATCACATCTGCCCCCGTATCTTGTCACAATTGCAAATTCATTTTTTAAAAGGTTAGACATTAATAGCAAGAATCCCCGCCTCCCCACTCCTTCTCCTCTCACCCGCCTCTCAGAATCAGGATTACACATTTCACCCTGAGCAATAGACAGAAACTAATCCAAGGTCCATGTGAGATTCAAGTCCAGTGGCCGCCATGTGGCTGACAGTTTTGCTGTCAGCCACCAACTTTTGATATTGGGCGTTTAACAGGCTACAGTAAATATCCAGCTTCAGTTAGGCACTAAGCCCTGCGCAGATGTACCCGCCCACACACTTGCTTATTGCACTACCTGCATGCTTAAATAAAGGCACAGAACCACAAAAAATTACAAACATATGCTCAAACCATCTACTACCACACACACACACACAAAGCCAAAACAGATGTTTCATCGTAATCCCGATGAAAAACTATATTGTGGGACTTTGAGTACTGCAAAATGTTAAATAGCGAGACATGCACTAGGCCTATCACAGTAAGTGTGATAAGTGTCCCATTAAGTTCCCTATGGCCTGCACATTCTCTCTGAATCAGTAGATCCTAAGTGGAGAAATTAATATTTAATACCACTGGCAGAGTGCTACAGACACTTCCTGGATGACTGCATGAAACTTGCAGTAGGTTTGACGGTATCAAACTAACCCTTTGACTTTCATTTTGCAAGAATTTGTTTATTCAGAGCTTGAGATAAATAATAATCAAAATTGCTGCAGTGCTTTGCCAGTTCACGGCTGCACACACATTCCAGTACTTATGGTATTCACAATGTCATGTCCGGCGCTAAATACATTTGTGCTCAGGGTGGTAGAAAATGAGGCTCCAAATGCAGATGTGAGAAACTAAGTACAAAACTAAAGACAAGCTTCACACACAAAGATGATCGAGTGAGAAAGACATGTTTGAGACAAACGGCATGATGGCACGGGGAGGAAAGCCAAAAAGCGCAGGTGTGGAGCACATGGTATACACACAGACAGTGTAGAGAGTCTGACAATGACAGAGGGAGACACTGAATCATATATGCTCAGGGGTAATTGGGAAGGAAGATACAAGTGGAAATGATCAAGGAATCGCAGGTGGTAAGGACAACAAGAAAACCTGCACGAGAAGAGCAATTAAAACAGAACTGAGACACAAAGCAGACATGGAGAAAAAAGTGAGCGTTAAAAAACAGGAACCAAAGCTCTAATACAACAATCGGCAACACTTTAGGCCAGTTTCAAAACAAACACTCAACTCAGACATGAATAAAAGTTCAGTAGGGCTGTGCTGATAGGGAATATTACCAATGATGGAAATGTGCATAAAAACAGTTTAAAACATTATTTTTTTTTCTTCAATTAAGTCTTTTTCATTAGGGTAGAAATAGAATAGAAAACCACATGAACATTGTTGGCACTTTTCCACTGGCAGCTTTCCTTTTTTTTTGCAATCTTAATAATTGAAGCAGTATCAAATACACCCTCGGTGTTTAAATATGTGTAACTACTGTTCACTCTGTTTAAATGAAACTGAGACAGGACTGCACTTTTAAGAGCCAGGAGGGAATTTGCTCAGCCTTCATCACACGTATCCAATTCATTAGCAGCTCACACTTTTTTACATGGAGGGATCGCAGTTTTTTAGATCTGAATTTTACCATCAAGACTTTACCCTTACTAATAAAATACCAAAATGCAATAATGCGGCGCACTGAACCAAAAGATCTGTTGAGTCACTTATGGCCAGTTTTCAAGTCCTTGTGTGTGCGTGTGTGGTTTTTGCTTTTGTTTTGTTTTGTTTTTGTGTCGAACGTTTGCATTACATTGTTGTGGGGATGCTTGCATTTTGTGTGGTAAACCAAACTCTCTTCTTTTTTGCCGCTCACCCCCATATTTATGCTTAGAGCAGCATGTAACACTTCCATATCAAAAAGGGATTAAAGTGTCAAGCACTTTTCCATTCTTGATTTTTAGATTAAAAGCTGTTCACAGGATGTACACGCCTCTATTAGCGTAACGACTCAAATTTTGTCGAGTGTGCTTTGTCTCCTCTGCAAATAGAAAGCTCCCTGCACAAGCCTTTTATAGCGTAGAGTAGATGTTAGTCAATATACAGCAATAGAAGTCATGTTTTCTGCTGTGAATACAGCCGTAAGCACTGGGCTAGGGAACTGTATGTGTGTTTGAAACAGGAGCGAACGCTGGGCCAGCATTATTCACAGAGTTGCACAAACGATTGGGGAGTGGGGGCTGTCAGCCTGTGTGTTTAGGCCGCCCATTCACACCAGTTTGCTGGTCTAAATCCAATTCATCAGCTCTTAATGGACTGCACAAATTGTCTCTCTAGGATCTTAACTCAAGGAGTGGATGGACTAAGCGGGGCTAGAGTGGAAACATGCGGCGCACGGCACAGGAGCTCAGAGACTGTGCAGCAGATCGTTAACATGTGAGAACATCAAAGTTTGCATGTTTTTATGTCAATTAAAATGTTTTTTCCCTAAAGAAAGAAGGGCACGTCCGTTAGATTTAGGCTTCTAAATCAGATGGGATTCTGGGGAAAGTCTTCAAATCACTCTTATTTGCTAAACAAGTAGCGTTGCTGGTTTAGTATGAGCTTTCATGTTGGTGCCAGAGGTGTGTCTGCATTGTTCTCCACGTCTGATTCTGTGCATTTGGCCCATTTGGAGTCGTACAAATGTGTGCAAATGTGGTGTTTGAGAAGCTGGATGTCACTGCGCACATTTGCCTCGCACATGCAACTGAAATTATAGGTGCATTTGTGAATCTCTCAAAGACCAATTTTCAGCGGCCAGAGGCTTCATCTGTGAGTGTTGCGTTGGACATTTGAGAGCTGTCCTTTCTCCTGAAATCCTTTTGCTCCTCCTCCACTTCCCTGCATTTTTAACATGATCACAAGGGCTCAAGAGCAGCGGCAGCAACAACACTGGTAAATTGTCACTCATTTAGTCTGGGGCAGCAGCACTTATTGGGCACTCTTTCAGCTCCATCAGATCTTTGATCCCATTTGCGAATGATGTGTGTTTATGTCTGCGTGTATCGGTACATGCCAGCAAATAAACTGTTTCTCACAAAGGGAATCCAGGAGTCTCTTGAAAGATGCATATCGAAGCTTTTAAACAGGACCATTTACTTTGGACTCTTTCACCCCCACAGTCTTTCTTTCACTCTTTTTTTTTTGTTTTAACTTTTTTGTTTCACAGTTCGGTTTGCTTGCACTCTCGCCAGCTGTCAAATTACCATCCCCTCGCTACAGCCGATTACTTAGTACACTTTAGGAAGAAGGCTAACACAGGTGGTAGGCCATCGCGCTTGCTCGTGCTTTCCCGTGTGCATTTTAAACAGAAAGGAGAGTGGGAGAGAATGAACCCATCTGCACCAAAATGACTCATCGGTCCCTTTCAAAATCCAGATTTCAGCACCTTTCACAGCTCAACTTCCTCTAATATTGGATGCAAAGCGTAGCTCGTACGTTCCACACTTACACGTTCACTGTTTTAGGAACTTAATATGAAGCATCAGCAATACTGAAACATATTGTAGGATGACTGAAAGCATTCGAGTATCTTTTTTTTAAACAGTGACGCAGACACATATGATTAGATGCTAGCCGAGTTCTGTCAGTAGCAAGGAAATAAAAGCCTAGTCATTAAAATTAAACTCATATATCATTTGTGATTTCATCTTTCTTGTGCAGGCACTTTCCAGCCATAAGTATTTCTCTATTTTGTTGCTGCTTGATTCGCGAATCCGATGTTTTCCGCCACCATCGCTGGATTATTGTGTGCTTCTGTGTTTATCTCTGGTGTTACTTTTTGTCATTGGTGTAGTATTTTCTACAAGCTTGCCTGTGTGTGCCCTTTTAATATTCAGTGTGATATGTGTTTTAAGCCATGTGCATTACAGTTTTAAAACCCCCATTTAAAAACGTATATTAGCGTGGATGCAGACCACAAAGGTAGAATTAGCCTAGGATGTAGGAGTTCTTCTCTTAAAGTGACGGGATGAGTGACTCTTATCCTTACTCTTCTCTGCACTCTTGCATGCAGCTCTCCTGACCTTACTTCACACGCTGCTTGGCAGGAACACTTTAAGTTTTCGCTCCATCCATCAGAATACTCTCTCTCCCTCTCTCACACCTTTGTGTTCTTCATCCCTGACATAACTAGGGGGTGGGGGGAGATACTTCATGATTTTTTAATATCTACCACATCTTGGGCCTCCATGGTCAAGTGTTTTGTGTGATCAATGTCTCCCAGACTCTACATCACCCTTTAATCAGGATATCATCTCCCCACTCGAGGGGTTGCTGAGACAGGTGTTCTTTCTTCTTTTTCACTTTCCCTCTATCACCTTTTGTCTTGCACTTTTCTCTGCACCTCTCGCTTTCCCAGAAGTGTGAGCGTGTTATTTAAGCTATCCCAGCGAGAGATTTCCCCGGGCCAAAAGGGAGAGAGAGAGAGAAAGCGCAAGGTGTGAAAAAAGATAGCTTTGACTCAGAGGTCAGTGAGGCGATGCAGGGTGGAGGGTTATCCCCGGGCAATGCAAACAAATTGAGCACAGCAAATCATTTGCAAAAAATATAGATCTTTTTGCCAAATCACAGCTTTCTGTTTTACCCCTGCGGATGTGTTTTTCATTCTGATATCCACCCTGACACAGAATCTGACACCTGTGAAAAAGGCATATGGCTTGGGATGCTAAAGTTAAAGACACAAGCACGATATTTTAGCTTATGTTCACACTGCTGCTGTAACACTTCATTTAGAGGTGCAAGGCTGTCATATTAGCTTTTCACTAGCAATTCAGCGGGACAGAAAACAAACAACACTAAAAGGCCTTTGTACATTTTTGGCTTCTTGTTTCTCCTGAAGTGGTCGCTTTGAGCTAAACGCTGTGATTTTTAAGGCTCAGAGTGCACACAGTATTGTCTGTGAGGTCTTTTCCAGGTATCTTGGAGCTTTATTGTGTGTTGGATTAAAAATGGTCACCAGATCAGACGGATGCCAGGCCTGAACCCACACTGCAAGGGTCATGGTTCACTCTATTATTCATTAGCCTCTGTGCTAAAGCTGGGGAATGTTAGGACAGAAATGAGAAGGAGAGAAACAGAGAAATGTATTTTGAAAGGAGTTCCCCTGTCTGTACTCTCACTCCCACTGAGACTGCTGCCAAAAGTTGCTCTTCTCTGCTCTCAGAGCTCCATCTCTCCTGTGGTTAAGAAACAAAGGATGGAGGCAAAATAAATGAAGGACCAACAGGAAAAAAAGAGACAGCTAAAGCACTTTCCCCTTGTCTAGCCACTAGCTAAAAGACCCATAGTCTTTATTCAATTGAGATATATATATTCAACTGAGATATGAATCCAAAATAAAAAGATGTCTTTAATGTCTCCAAATCTGACACCTACTATGCCACCTTGATGACTGCAGGTCGACCACTGGCCAAGATGAGAAGAGTTTCCAGGAGTAGAAACAAATTTCCTTGGAACTGTGCTCCCCTGAAATACAAGTCGTCCCCTATCACAAGCAGCAGCAGTACCATACCAGCCATGGGGTCATCTCACAACTTAAAAAAAGCTTGCACCCAAAGAAAGAAGTGAAAACACGTTTTTTCCTTCCAATCTCCAAACCCAAAGATGGAGTGAACGCAGAAGAACGTCACACTTTCCAGTCCATGCAGGTCCCAAGCTCTTGTTGCACTTTTTTTCAGCACTCTGTTTTGTTCTCCCTGTGGAGCATACACTGTTCCGGCTTGTTTTGTTTTTTTTCTTCCTATGTTGGCTCAGGCTTAGCAATAGCCATCAGTAAAGATATCAATGAACAATGACCTGCACTATCCAGCCTCTCTAGAAATCCTGATGTCCTGGCTTCCCAGGGGAAAGTTTCAGGAAAGAGAGTGGAAATCTATAACTGAACACATATCACTTTCTTTTCCCCAGCTGACCGCGCTATCTTTCCTATCCCATCAACACACAGACACACACTTACCTCTGCAGAACAATGAGAGGATTCTGTGATCCCCATTGTACAAAAAAAGAACTTTTTATTATTTTTTTTAATAGCAGCATACAGTATCAGCAGAATTACTTCGGCTTGGATTCAACACTGCAGCAGCCTTGCTAGAGTGTGTCAAGCCCAGAGGGGTTTATAGCTTTGATCTAACGCACAATACCCTGTGAGTGAGGGGGGAAATTGTGCATACATGCACACACACCCATACACAAATTAGCGCATTGCTCCCTCTCAATTCTCATATAAACACATATACCTTCATACACACAAAAGCTATCACACAGAAAAACACACATACACATGCACACGCACACACAAATCCCCTTTGATATAGTTCCAGGCTTTTAGTGGATGATTAGGCGAGGCGACCGAACTAAGGTCTAGAGTGATAGGAGGAAGCAGGAGCCTGCTGCTCTTTAGTTAGAGGAAACCAATACTCTGTCTGTAGATAGAGGGGTAATTATGCTCAAGGGTTGAGGAGAGAGAGGGCTGAGCATTTTGGAGTAGGAACCAATGAGAGGAGGAGGACAGGGTTGAGGAAGACTTTGCTGGAGGGTTGATTTCAGATGTGCTTACCGCGTCACCCTCACAGACAGCAATTAAAAATTCTCCAGAGGAATTTTAGTCTGTGTTTATTGTTAGCGTGTCTGTGTGTGCATGTGTTGAATATGTGCATTATGGTGAAGGGTGCGGTTGTGCGTGGTTTTTATCTAGTGCTGCATAAATGCAGTCGAGACTGTGAAACGTGCATATATGTGTGTTAGAGGGCAAACTCCTGTTTCCACTCAAACACTTGGTGGTCTAAGAGCCGTAAAATATTAATGCGCTTCTTCTCTTAATGATTCATAAATTTTATTCCAATACTTGCACTCTGCTTCTCCTCTTGGCTTGGTTAAGAAGGGAAAAATATATATATAAGAGCGAGTAAGAGACAAGTGTGGAGTGAAGTCTGGAGAATGCAGTGAAAATGAAGTTTTTCCTCCCTCATCCCACACTTCAGCATGCTGCATGCAAGTGCTAAGGGATCATAATGTCAGTAAATAGTATTCATAAACAAATGCTTTCCAAGGGGATGTGTTTATGCATTCATAGCAACACCGAACTGTGCTGTGTATTTTGCTAGAAAAACTGCTGCAGACTGCCTGTGACACCTTACAAAATATCAGCTTTAGCTGACAGGAAACAAGGGATTGCTTTATTTACTTATATAAACCCGCCACTTTCAAAAGAAAGTCCAGGTTTTTTTTTTTTTACTTCCTCCTCACAGTGAGATATAGCAAGGCTCCATTTTTAATGACGGCTAATCTTAAAGAAAACAGATTTGCATTATGTTTCTATTTATTTATTTATTTATTTATTTATCACCCAGCATCGATCGGAGCTCCAGAATCACCACTTGGGACTAAATGAAAAGAAAATGAGCTTCTTACTCTGTGCCTTCTTTATCTGCACCTTTTCCTAATCCCCTGCTTTACACCTTCCTCGCTTTTGATTCAGTAGCACTTTATAAGATAACAACATTAATATTAGGATAGGAGAACATTTTCATTTGGAAGAAACTGCCTGCTTAGATGCTCCTTCTCACTGCCTTTAACTCTTCCAGATGGGGGCAAAACTGTCTCATTTGCAGGAGCAGCTGGATGCCTGATTGCGATAACAGGTGAAGTAATAAACCTACAGTGTATTAGAATACTGATTGGTTGATGCGTTTCAGCTCAGTGAGAGAGTATAGTTGTGTTTTAAATGAGCTTTAACATTATGTCCCTCACATGTACACTTAATGAGGGGTAAAGTTTTACGGCTTTTGTAGCAGGTGGGTCACCATTGCAAAATTAGAGGAATCAAACAAAAATAAATTCATAAATAAGAGACAGTGACAGATACTGTAATGTGCTTTATTTGTCTTTATCTTACACAAGTACTTTCAGTTGAAATTTCAAATACACCATGTGCCACATACAAGCTTAAATAGGCCCGACCAGTAAAGCTCCCACCCTTTTTTACTGTGGAACCATTATAAAAACCATAAATTTCTACATCAGATAGTGAAAAAAACTGTAATTTAATTTTCATTTATTTTGGTGTAGTATGAGTAACCATGGGGAAAGTCTTGATCAGTAGGAAAAGCTGTTAAACCTATGAAAGTACTGTTAAATGTCCATTCCTCGTCCCATCACATTTTCCAAAGCAGTTAAGTGGGCCAAATTGGAGACTTTGTCAGGCCGATTCTGGCCCCCGGGCATTATGTTTGACACCACCGCCTTAAGCTCAGTGTTCTGAGCACCTTGGTGTTTTGAAAATGAATGTAATAAGCTAGGAGTGGATCTAATCAAGAAACTGAGGGACACTGCAAACTCATAACAATCATGACAGTCACAAGGTGGCCTATCCTGAACCATAGTCTATTTTAGCATCTCTTATGAGTCTCACTGGAACCAAATGTTACAGGAACATAAAACGTTTTGTGTTTTTTATAAGACTTGAAACTAGTGAATGCAATCATTGAGAAATTGGTCATACTGAGGCCCTCAATCAAGGAAACCAAAGGGCCACTTTGTCATAGATTTTTCTTGCAACCAGAAGATTTGCCCCCTGTGAGAAAGCTTGCAGGTTGAAGGCACTTCTACACAGTCATTTATGCACTCTGTTACATCTCAAATATATGAAAGACACATGAATAATCACATGTTCACAAAAGCGACAATAACGGAAAAATCAGCCAAAAGATTCAGTCAATAAGCCAGGATCAAGCGGCTTTTAAATCAGACCCCCAAACTTAATGACTACAGCAAAGGTCACTTCCTCTGAGAATGTATTGAAATGACTGGGTCTAGATTTCTTAGTGACAGGAGCCTTTTTATTTCCCCCCTCTCTGCCTGAACCTACGCTGACCACTGACTAATGAAGATTGATCCAGTATATTATAGACATAACGACTTTCAGGAGCTACTAAATCCTCTCAGCGGGGTTGTACAGACAGACAAGGAGATGAAAAGACGAACTGATAAGTAAAGGAAAAAAGTGAAGAAAGTGGTGGAAAAGTGCTGCCCTTCTCCTGCTGCAGGTGTTTTCCTTTGGATAACATAGGTTGGAGGCCATTACTGGGGTTATGTGTGATGTAAGATGGTAGTTACCGCAGGCTTGAACATGAAGTGTGTTTCACAAAGAAGGAAATGGAATGAAATATTGTCAAGGTCTGTCGTGTGGATGCAGCAGCAGCACACGGTTGCTATAATGAGCACATCACCAGTCTGTCATTGCACTACACATGTCATTGCAGACTAAGCCTCCCACGTGTTCAGTGTCTTAATAATCTCACCCACACACAAGCAAGGCAAGGGAGGGAAGAAAAAAAGTAATAACTACTGCCCACAATAAAACATACAATTAATCTACACATTCAAGAATCTGCACAGCTGAACAGGCAAGAGTCTCTCCTGGGCTCTGGGCATGCGTGTAGATGGACGCGGTGCACCATTCCCATCATTTTCAGAATTTTGTCTTTTTAAATATACTTCATTGTAATTGTTTTTAATTAGGCTGAAAGAGGATCTGGCAACGAAAGAGAAAAGGGAGCTTGCATGGAGATGGCTTTTTATCAGTAGGACAAAAGCAACGGTTGGCTGGCCACCAGTGTGATGCAACATGGTGACATTTTTTATCATCTGTCCTTACATAAGCTGTTCCTGAATATTGTAGACGCACGTTTTTTTTTCCTATTGAAATAACTCATCAAACTCTTGCTTATCTTAACAAAAGATCTTCTTTTAAAAGAAAAAAAAAACACAAGATCGTGATCACTTGAGTATACAAATGCAGATAATACACAAGTCATTACCAGCCCACATATTTTCCATCTTTTTCTCTCAAAGTCAGTCACAATACTCTTGGAGTCATATCACCTCTTTTTGTCTTTCTGCTGAATCTCTGACAATATTTTGATGGACAGAAACGGCCCCGGGCCACTCTGCATCTGGAGAATGCCATTTCCCCTCTGTTCCAGCACGATCGTGCACTGCAGTAGTGACCACGTACTGGCCAGCCCTCGTCCCATGTCCCTGTGTCAGCCATCTCCTCTGGGTGAGAATGAGTTCCCGGATGCCAGCTTCTATAAATCATGTGCATGTTTATTTATGTGCTGTTTTTAATAATGTTCACTTCATTTAAATGCTAGTGCAGACAGGGGTAGACCGTTGTAATGCTGCTTGTCTGTCTGCACTCTGGCTTGACTGTCTGTAGCATTTCTTCAATGCCAAAGCAGGCATTGACTAAGCATTGTCTGTTTATTTGCTCGCCTCGGGGTGTTTCAGCACAAGCTGCTATATAGATTGTAAATGCCTTCCCTACTGTTCCTGTTGCTGTCTCCCACCACCAACCGTGGCAGTATGTCATCTTTAGACAATGCACTGCACAAGGTGACGACAAAGTGCTAGCTTTTGATTAGGTTGATGTCTCAGAGTAACATACTTGATGCTATGTATAAAGGGAGAATATAAAAAGGGCCCGTGTAGCAAGATGTCCTTCATCACATCACTTTGTCTGACTGGGCCGATGTTTTACGTGGTGTTTGAGATAACAGAGGAGAGGGAGAAAGAAGCAGAGAGGGTGGGAAGGAGAGACATGCAGCAGAAACGAGTGGAAACCTAATAGTGAGGGACAGTTCCGTGATGTCGCCCTACAAAAAGAGACAGCCCTCCATCTCACTTATCTCCTGTTTGCTCAATTTCCTCTGTGTACGACAGTGCACCTGAGGTCTAGTTGTAGCCTCCCGGAGCTCCTCGGCGGCAGCCCCTGCGAGATAATAGCCAATCCAGCTCTCCCCGATCCCAAATCAGACGAGGCCAAAAGACCTTGTGCTTTGTTTAAGATTTCCAATGAGCAAGGCAATGTCCCTGTGGCAGCAAGCTATTATAAAAGCAGACAGACTCATATCAGACTTCTTTTTACACAACTAATGGCAAAACGGGAAAAAAAACCCTTTTTGGTCTCCGAGGTTGTGTCAACCAAGCAAGGCTATTTTGGCTATTGTGTGCTACAGGATTACTCAATGGAGCATTTCTTTTTCCTCTTTTAAAGTATTCCGCTGTGATAACTTTTAAGTCAATAATCCACACACTCATCTCAAATGATGGTATTACTTATAGTATGATTGGCTGTTAATGGTGTGAGTGTTTTTGTGAGTGATACACAACCTAGCAAAGCACTGTGTAGACAAAGTTGCAGAGCTGCCACTAATGCCTTGATGTCTTCTACGATTATCCTCCCACTCGACACCTTGTCTTCTTTGTGTTTGTTGAAGGAGTCAGATTCAATTATGAGACAGCTCTCGCGGCTGTGCCAATCAGTCTCCCGTCTCCCAGATACCTAATTCCACTTTCAACTTGGACGTCATATCTGTTATTATTAAAGCACAACAGCTGCCTCGTATGAAAGGTAGTCACGCTTCTCAGAGCAGGGCGTTCCAATTCATATGACTGCTTATGACCTGTGTGTTTGAAAAGGCTAAAAACCTGGCAAGTAATAGGATTTTTCTTTTTTCGTGCAAATCGTATTCAGCAAAGTTGTAAACAACAGAAGAGATTGGCGAGCATGGTTTTCTTTCCATGTGTGGTCAGCGACCCCTTTTGCAAGCCTTTTCATTAACAGGTAGAAAGAGATGATAACGCCGAGTGGCGTTTTGTGTATGCAGATCAATACTTTACAGTGTCGAGTAGTTCGTGGATGACACAGCAGTAGAGATTGACCAAGAAGAAAAAAACAACTAGACTGATATAACACACTGTAGCATCCCAAGGGAACGTTCCTTCTGGTCAAACAGGGAAAGAACCGCAGGTGAATCGTTAGGAAATCCTAGCTCTTAAAAACCCAAGCGCAAATCAATGGGCCCGTAAGGAGCACCCAGCTAGCCTTCGACTTCCCGATTGCCGCACTATCAACATTTCATGTTGATGTGACGGGATCAGCTGCACGCAGGGAAAACCACTTGGGCACTATCCATCATGTTGAACACACAGGAGCTGCTAAAGCCCCTCAGAGATGAAAGCAAAGATATTACCTATTTGCAGTCAGACGCATGCACTTATGTAAACTGCACACTGGGACCCGAGCACTTTTAGAGTCATGCTTTCTCACTCATATTATGAACAGAGCTATCAGAGCTGCAAATCCATTTGATATGAGAAATCCGAACAGAACAACAGGATAATCAGCAACACCCGGATACGCAGCTCCTCTTTCAGTGCTTCCATATTTTCTTCCCCTGATCTGTGGTTGTCTACAATGAGCCTCACTCTAAAGGAATCCAATCTTAATATGTAGCATTCTAGTGAGAGCTTTTAATGTCTCCTGTTTCTGCACTCAAAAGGACCCAATCATTGCTAATATACTTAACCCAGCACCTCCGGAAAAAGGTGAGAGATTACAGCAGACAGACTTTTATTGCTCCAGTAAAATAAATAAATAAATAAATACAGCTGATCCTTTTTTAAACTGACGGTCTCAAATGATCGATTTTAAAAGGAGACAACCAGCAGGACAGTCAGACACCGCAACGTGTGAGTGGCGAGAACTTTCACAGGATACATGAGTGAAATAAGAACCACAGTCGGATAATGAAGGAGAGATATCAAGAAGAGGTAACACAGCTTGAGGCTACAAGTCATGCAGCATACTCTCTTCTCCAGGTTTGGACACACAAAGTCCTCCTCATATAAAGCTTTAACAAATGCGGCTAACTAATGAAAGCATATTGGATGAATCAACATTTAAGTTTTTACGGTTCGGTGGATGTGTTTCTCTTAAAAGTAGTCCTCAGTTTCAGATTTGTCCCTGGAGAGTGGCCATTAAGAAGGAAGCAAAAGGAGATGGCAAGTTGGAGACAATCAAATCAGGGTTCATAAAGAAACAGATGGTGTTAGGCCGCCTGTTTACACAACTAGTCTTAACTGCTGCCACATTAAACACACCCACAGTGGTATACTCACTATTACTCGCATTACCATGACTCAGACGAGAGAATGGGGCAATGTCAAGAGAAAGTCAAGAATGCTTGTTAGCTTTAATGGAATGTCTGGCGCCGTTGTAAAATGCAGCAACGTATCATTTAAGATTTTTTCCCTGCCGTGCGACTAAGTTAGAGACATCCGTGCATTACAACAGAAAGGAGGCGTAAGCTTTCTTGTAGAAGAAAGCCACTTAACACTGATGTGCGCATGCTGAGACATTTGCTGGTTCATTTACTTGCAAGTGGACGTGCTGCGCTCTCTGTCTCGTGTGATGCTGCCTGTGCGAGTCTGAATGTGGGCGCGCCTGTGCAAGGATGCATATTCATGCATATTCATCAACATTTAGTGAATGTTGCAAAAATGTGCAACATTCACTAAATGTTGCACATTTTTGCATACTAACGCATGCATCCGTAGAAACGGCAAGATTTCTCTGCAGCAAACCCTTCTCCTAACTTCCAAAAATCTTGTTCTCATTCAGTCCGTGATCCTCCGTCTGTCTACTCCTCCCAGCTCATTAAATGTGCCGGTCTCTTTTTTTTTTTTTGTTATCTAAGAGATGAGCAAACACAAATAATGACTCATCCACATGTAATTATACTAGATTATTGTCACATTAGAGTCATCACATTTGAACCCCTGCCTACTTGTTATCATATGTAATTTATGCAAACCACTACAACTGTCCGCCTGCTTTTACTTTAAAAGGCATGCGCTTTGACGCAGTGTTACGTTCAATTAGTCATAATTGCAGATGACTTTACCCTCTTATTGCGATACATATCTGTTAAGACATCCAGCCACTGCGCCTGAATGTCAGAATTTATTAGTCAGTCTAGTAGTCACGCTGACAATCCTCCCACTCAAAAATGCACAAATAACTCTTGATTATCCGGAGAGGATACTATGAATTTTCTGATTCCATTATGCTAAGATCGGTCCTGTTGGTGACAAGAAAACTCCAGAGTAATTTGGTTCCTGATTGACTGGGACAAATTATAGGAGTAAAATGTTATTGGGTATCAGGTTAAAAGAGAAAATAGCTAAAGACCACAGAGGCAAGGGAAAAGAGAGGGTTCAGACTCAGGAGGAAGTGGTTTATACACTTTAGAACAAGTGATGCTGATCAAATGTGTCCTTGCCTGTGTCACTGTCGGCCTGCGGGAGCGACCTGCTTCACCCATGAATATTCCAAGTGTCCAGCATTAAGATTATAAATTGTCAACATCTGCACATTATGCTGTATGCTAGGCTAAGATTCCATTATGCCAACGTTTTCTTCACACACAGACACACACAAAGAAAAAACCCTGGGTGAAAAACATCCAGACGTTCTGTGTACTCACAATCAGTTGACGATAATACTTTGGAAAACAAAAGTATTACTAATCTCTTCTATGTTTTTGAAAGGACATACGTGCCTCAGAGGGCAAACTGCAGCTTTTGTGATAGTTAAAATCAAAATCTATTAGACAGCCGGGCCTTGGAAGTGTAATTAGGCATCTACCTGGCAAAATTCCCTCTGATGCCAAACTTTTCAAAGCCCACCCTGCTTTAAAGCAAAGGACCCCTGAAGAAAGGAATCAATTAATTCATTATTTATTATTTACTGACTATACACCGGGATAAACAAAATCTTTTTTTAAGTACCTAATGCAACCTCTAAGCTCGTCTCCTTGGAGAGTAAACAACGGCTGGTTTTAGCCATTCAAGTTTAAGCACTTCTTACTAGGGGTGGGTTTTTATAATCGATTCATCGATTAAAATCGATTCTGGCTTGGATAACGTAAAATCGATTCATTAAAATCCTGAATCGATTTTTTAATATTAATTTATTTTTCCCGAAATGCCAGAATCTCTGGTGAAATCTCACAAAATTTCAACAACCACCAAACAGCTAAGACATTAAATGAGAGCAGGACCCATTGTGTTTGCTGTTTACTGCATACTTCCAAGGCACGTGTTTAAAATATATGTGCTGCAAAGCAAAGAACTGTGTGTTCATCTTGCAATTATATGACTTATTCATTAGAGGAAGAGAGGAAATTGGATGAATGTAGATGGAAAGCATTAAAAAAATTTAATACAAATGGGAAGACGATTAAATTTATAGCACCACTGTGACAAATGGCAGCTTTGACTCTGAATCACCTTTGGGTAAGGGCCCAGTGGATGATGTTAATGTTGAAGGACATGACAGCCCATTGGCTATTGGGAGCTAAACAGGGATCGCCTTTCACTCATACCATGTGAATGAAAGGGGAACTGACTGAATTAAAATACTCCTTTGATTTTATTTCTATTTCGGAAAGAAAACATTTTCATTCAACACGTGAATATTTCAGCACATCATAAAATAGCAGTTAAAGTAAAACTTTTTAAAAAAGTTTACTGTCTACTGTCTTTTTAAATGTATCCTTGCATGGATACTGAATTTACTATTCAGGGTGCAAATGTGGTGATTTAACATGATTATTATGAAATCAACGTCATGAATGTGGTTTTAGACCTTTAGAAATACTAGATTGGAGTAGGCAACTCCGGGCTTCAAGTGCCGGTGTCCTGCAGCTTTTAAATATCACCCTGGGTTAACACACCTGAATCATATGATTAGTTCACTATCAGGCCTCTGGAGAACTACAAGACATGTTGAGGAGGTAATTTAGCCATTTAAATCAGCTGTGTTGGTTCGAGGACACATCTAAAACCTGCAGGACACCAGCACTTGAGGCCTGGAGTTGCCCTGTACTAGTTCCTCTGGCTACTTAAAGAACAGATATTGTTTTACAGTATTGGAGCATAGCACAAGAGATTATATTATTATGAGAAATAACAGCATGAAAAAATAAATTAAAATCTCCAAATTTAACAGCAGCCAAGTACTGGACCAGACTGTGTTTTGAGGTGAGGCAAACTTTGCCTTCTGACTTTGCAATAAGTAAAGTCAAGCGAAGCCTTTTAAGTCAACCAATGCTTTCTCAGCACATATTTCTAAGTCTGTTTGAAGTTTCGGCTAAATTAAGTCATATGCTGTCAGTAAATGTGTGTAAGCTAACCAGCACATGCACAGCTTTCGTTCACTGAAGATCACTCCACGCTTAGACAATATGAGGCTGTGCATATGACATGAGTAAATATTTCCACTTCACGCTGGAGTTTAGGGCTTGACTGTACTTGCTACAGACACTATCATCATACCTTCATAAATACTCTAGAGACAGCAGGATTTGACAGAACGCTATCAGCTGTCACTGTAGAGGGCGTGCAGGAAACTGACACTGAGGAGTAAATCACTCTGTATAGATCCACTGATGATACTGATGATGATTCAACATCTCAAGGAGAGGGCTGTTACTGTAAATAATGTCCACATCAACCCCCCGCTTCATAACCAAGAGCTGTTCCTTGTGGATCACACTAAATGTTATGTTGTTAAAATGCAAATAAAGCTTCCTCTAGCAGATGTGCTCTCATTTGAAAACAGTTGGAATCTTTTTTTTTTTAAATGCCATCTGATTTCAGCAGCTATACATATTTTCAGAAGACGTCTGGATCATTAGACTTGAGGAAACAATCCACTGTTTCTCAAAGGGGTCTGACCCCCATGATTTAGCAAGCTAGAAGCAGATTGAGATCCTGTGACATACAGCAAGAATGTGGGTGTGCTAATCACTCCATATTCACTAAGGAACTGGGTTATAATTGTTGCCTTCAGATGCTAAGGACAATATGATGCTGTGCAGTTTTCAGCTTACATGCACAAGGGCTGAGGGTTACCATGGAGACAGATATCTGGACTTCCAAAGCTATGGTTTTTCTGAACACCCTCAGGTATGCAGCGTAGATACTTGAAGCTCCTAGATGAACAAACCTTATACAAACCGTTGGTTCAGTCGATGCATTTGTGATGGATTGCAGTTTGATAAGGAGTTTAGCATCTTTGGTATCAGGGGACTAAAATGAAGGTGACATCCTTCCTGCTGTGACCTATGCTGTATGTTGAAGCAGCTGACATGATTGAAGTATGTCAGCACTTTAAACTCAGAGCAGCAGCTAATAAAAGGAGGAAAATCTGTCTCGACTTTTGGAGTTTGAGTTGGCTCAGGGGGTGTAACCCAAGTGAACCGGAATCATTGTGACCTTTTGGACCCGGCTCTGCAGAAATAAAGCTCCGCACTCAGAGCTGAGGAAAAGGAGGTCGGAGGCCAAACGGTGGCTGGGGAATGGGTCAGTGATTACAGTAAGAGGCCCAGCCACTCATCGATTCCTTGGCTCAGCCTAGAGCGGGAGAATGACCGGTGCTCTCGCAGACACTCTGAGACAAAAATGGAGCTGATGCAAGGAAACGGGAAGAAATGAGGGCCAAGGAGAGGCCAGGGACACTGAGAAGCAGAGGCACTCACTATGAAGTCTTTCCAAATGAGAGCAGGAAGGGCCGTGTCAGCGACTGTTGTGTAGAGACGCAAAGAGTGTGTAGTGAACCTGAACCAAACACCTCTAGAGAAATGCTGTGTTCTCGGTCTTAGAGTAAACTTACTATAAAAATGTACTCTATGCTATTTGCTTCGTAGAACTTTTTTGGTATGTGCAGTGGATTCTCCACAGATATAAGTTGTACCTTGAGATGGAAAGTACTTTTGGCTGCACCAAAACTTTATAGTAGAACATGGCCATGATTATCTAGCTTGCAGCCATTTCTTTCTCAGAGCAACAGACTAATGTAGTCCTGTAATCACAGTGAGTAGGGTTTATTGGAAAGCTAATTGCCTATTAAGTTTAACTTGTTGCCTTGGATTTTCTTAGCACACTTATGAGGCTGAGGACCAGAAGGCTTGAGAAAAATATGAGGCGATGTTTTCAAACTTCAGAGAGAAGCTGTCAAAGCTGTAATGGAAAATGCCAAGTTTTGCAGCGATGGTTTTACACAGTCAAAGGAACAGAAAATATTTATAAGGTTCTGCAACGCTCTGCCTCCATGAAAAGGCTGTTTTAGAACAAAAGTACAACTTAAAAATTTTTCGATAAAAACATTTTTTTCTTTTTTCAAAGCAGTGCCAAATATGCTGCAGGTTAAGAAGAATTGAATATATTTTAGGAATAATTTACTCTCAGTTTTTCCAACTCATATTGCTTTTTCTGTTTAGTCTCTGCAAAAACAAATAGTAGTAGACACATTTGTACATGCACAGAATAGACAACCTCATCAAATTGTCCATCCACTTTCCCAGCCAGACCCACTTCTTCTCTGTACTATTATTTTTCTTTCTGAGCCCTCTTCATTCCAGTCCCCATGCAGCTCTCACAGTCATTACCTACTGAGTTAATCAGAGGTGGAGGCCACAGCAGTATACTGGCAGAGTATACGCTATAATCTGTGTAAACACACACATGCAATATTTGAGTAATAACACACAGTCATGTATCCATGGCTTCAGGGGTCTCTCCATTTGACTTACATTCATTTTCTGTCTGCGTTCCCGTAACTGCTACTTGACTGACACTTAACCTGAATCGAACCTAACTCTAAAACATGCCCATTGATTTACACAATGGGGACTTGGTGTTTCCACAAGAACAGCACGTCCCCATAACATAACTACAAAGATCTAGGTCCCCACGACATTAATAATGGACACACACACAGCACAAACACTCTCTTGCATCTCTCCAAGTGTGAGTATAAGAGTAGGTTAGGCCAGAAAAATAAATGCATTGAAGATAGCCTGAAAGATAATCGTTACCCGACGGTATTAAAGGGTCCCACATATGCCTCGCGTTTTGGGGCCTACACCTTAGTGCCGAACATCTTTTAAAACTCCCAGGCACATCCAACCTGAAAACAAAAATCAATACACCTCCACCTCCCTTTTTTCCAATTTTATACCCCAGGATATCCCTGGCATTCGATTCGGTGTCACTTAAGGACAAATAAGCAATTTTTGAAAATGTAGATTGCCATGCTTGTCAAATGATGGTGTTTAAAAACAGCAACTATGTTTCATCCCAGTGCTCACAGAAAGCAACATGAGTTTGAGCCAGAGCCACCCCCAACCGAATGCTCACGGGGATGCTAAATATAGAAACCATTTTCCATATTTCTTTTCATCAACACTAGGGCCGTTGCCCAGCATATCATTTTCTCATCATGCAAATTGGCAGAAACTTGTACCATTTGCGTTGTTCATCTATTTGGCAGAGACAGCTTGTTCACTTGATGGGACAACTTCACAAAGCTAACTGGAGGTTTCTGCTTGTTTATTTGACTTCAAAATAATGCACTGTAGTGGAAACTGGAATGTGTAAAAGTAAAAGATGAAGCTGGAGGAAGTTTGTAAGGGTGTTTTGATTTCCTGATGAATATTTATGAACTTAATGGTGCTATGGCACGTGAAGAGTTGAAGAGGATATAAGAAGTTGAGTTTAAATTAAAATAGCCATAATGCATGGTGCTGGGTATAACCGTCTTTATAATGAGTATATGAACAAAACCACAAACGCTCCAACTCGAGCAGTTGATATAAAATCTGCTGGCCTTCATCGCTCATGGGTGAAGGATACTTATTTACACATTTATGAGTTAAGTAATTCATCCTTCAACTTGGAAAAAAAATTATCCAAATACTTATACTATATAGCCTTTTTCACTTTAGGGAAAGAAGACAATCTCCAGCCGAATTGCCCGAGGTAGTGTTTGCATAGTCTGGGTACTGCGGGAAATTATAAATATATAAAGTAAAAAATATCAATAAAAAAGTAGCTTAAAACAGGGCGATGGTGAAGAGAATAACAACAAGAGGAGAGTGTCTGTTTGTTACTGGCGGGATCTGGCAAAGTGAAAGAGGATAGAAAAACAGAGTGAAGCTGTAGAAAAAGAGTTCTTTGTTTCCTAATGGATCAGATCTGCTGCCACTAAATGCACCAGTGCTGTCAGTGTCATTTCTCTTTAAACCTCTAAGGAGGGAATATGTAGCCAAGAAAGCTAGATGATAGAGTCTAAGGTGGAGGAAAGCGACACAAGATTTCTGCTTTCTCATTTCTCCCTCTGATGTAATGTCTTGTAGGAGCATGTTAATTACACAAAAAAGGTGTCTTAAATGTTAAGAGATCAGGCAAAAGTATCATTGCAGTCAGTCTGGGTCAAGTAGTGTTGGGAGAGCAGGCTGGTTACTTTCTCCTCATTTTATTTTGATTATAGAGATATTTGGTGAGGCACTGGTAGGAAAGGGATTCTCACAAGTAGTGGTAATACAGAACTGGCTATACAAAGTCAATGAGGTAATGTTTGTCCTTTTTCCAGTACACAAAGTACACAATGATGCTGGAAGAATCTCATCAAAAGAGAAAGCCTTTTTTTGGCAGCTCACTTTATCACATAAGGTAGCTGCACATGTTTGAGTTGACAGAATTTTATTTATTTATTTTTTTTTAATGTCGGATGCCCTTCCTGATGCAACCCCAAAGGGCTTTGTGTCTCTGACTGAAACTGAACCTTTCACTTGCCAAGCTAAGCAATAGGCTAGCTTGGGAAGCTAATGACTATATGGGTATACTCATAGTATATCTTTTAACCACTATGAGCATAAACGTTTGTAATTAAATTAAATCAAATTCTATATTGTTTATATTTCATCAAATCCCAATAACAGTTTTGCCTCAAGGTGTTTTATATTTTAAGGTAAAGACCCTACAATAATAATACAAAGAAAATCCCAACAATTAGATGACATGGTATGAGCAAGCACTTGGTGACAGCGGGAAAGAAAAACTTCCTTTTAACAGGAAGAACCTTCAGGCAGGATCAGCCGTGACTGGTTGAGAGTTTAGTCTTATATGCTGGTACGCTGTGCTAATTTATAATGTGTTATCTTTCTCATAAACTCTAAAACACATTATGAAGCTAATTTCTTTTAAACAAGTGATAGTTTTTTTTTCATTATCACTTGAATGTATAACATACTGCACGATTTTTTAAACAGAGTACAGATGCCTCAAAACTCAATTTTTTATTTTAGTTTCTCTTCTTATTACATTGTTGATTTCAGTTGGGACTCACTCTTACATTGTCATTTATCATAACTTGTTGTGCAGGACCAATTTAAAACCAATGTGTCCATTTATTTAAATACTCGCTGTCTGGTGACTAAATGTGAGAAATAAAATGAATCTGACAACATTTAATAATGTCTTTGCTTTGACGATGGGCTATGCCAGCCTGGTGGAACGGATATGACTGAATAAAGATTAAAAATGTGTGCCTTATTCACTTTTATCAAGCTATCATAAGTGTGGCAGATTTACTGGCCCTCTGGAGACGTAACTCAGTTAATCACAGAGTAGCACAAACTACAGAAGTTACCAAAGTAGTCAGTAGGGTGTGCAGCAGGCTTTATCTAGCTTGACTTTTATCTGTCTTATCAAATGTTGGATCACAGTTTCAGAGTTGGATTTTTTCCTCTGCAAGTACATTTTTGACATGGGTAAGTTGCCGCAAACATCCAGACTTTCAGTGCTGAATATTCCAGCACAGAAAGAAACTCGTGTGTGTTCAAGTGGGAGAAAAAATGTCTCCAGGCATATTTTGTGAGATGAATGATAAAATGATGCCTGCTGGAAACCTACGTAGCTTCACGGAAAAAAGCCGAAATTATACGTAAATCCAGCCAAAATTGTGTTTTTCATTCTGCGGTGGGTCTTCGGTGCTTGTCTGACACTTAATCCACACTGATTTGCTTGTCTTTGAACGTTTTTTTTTTCACTCCTTATCCTCCTTTCATACCGCTCGGAGTATTTTTGGTCTTTCTATTTTATTTAGCTTTTGGGTTTTTTTGCTCTTCCTCCACCTCTTCACTCTTAATTACTTGTGATCACTCGTCTAATTTCTGAAAAAAACATCCATTCACAGCGCCACAGCTTGACAAAGACAACAGCAAAGATGATGCTCTTATTGCAGGGATGGAGGGGAGAGGGAGGAGCCGGAGTGCATGTGCGCACTTGGTATGTCAAGTCAAATTGTTTTTACATTTCATCTTGTTGGCTCCTTATCTATTCAACTGTTTATCTGCATCTCTGCTGGGGTATGTGTGAGCTCCTGGCTTGCGTCTCTGTGTGTGTTTGCGTGCAGCAACTGCCAAAGTCAGGAGGCAGGCAGCTTGCTGTGTCAAGGGCTGTGGGGGAATGTTCAAACCTCAGTCAGCGGGGATTGTGTGTGAAATACAGATGTTAGAAATGGCTCCACTGTTTGCCTATTGTTATCACTGCTCTTTGGCTCAGAAAAGAAGAGTCTTGGGTTTTGACTTGACAAGGGAGAAACAGAATGATAAATTGTCCCACCAGCTTTCATCTAACCCCCCCCCCCTCTTCTCCTCACTTCCTCTATACTGATGCCCCACCCTGCTGTAGATGGCATGAAAAAAACAACATATTACAAAGTAATACACAGACAGCTACACAGTGAGCAGAAGCGATAGCAGTCCCCACCCTCTTGTCTCACCAGCTGCCACACTAGAAAGCATGGCATGAATTAATAAGGCAAAAAGAGGGTTCCAATGATTTGTTTTTGTTTTTTTTTTTGTTTCTTTAAGTATGCGATTCCAAGTGGCTGAATTAAATATAGAAGGAAGACTGACAGAAACAAAGAAACGCAAAGTTTGTTCATGCACATAGAAATCAGCATCACGATTATGTAGAGTGGAGCACTGTGTAAAATAATCATGCATTCTGAGATTTATGCTCCTCATGATAATGATTTTCACAACACTCATTTTCCACTGCTGAAATGAATATATATATATATACTAATACTAATTAGCCTAAAGAACAAAGAAGTCAGTTCTCTGATCTCTCCTGCTGAATGCTGACGATGGGCAGTTTGGCTACAGCAGCAATTAAGTCAAGCTTTTAAGCTGCTCGACAAAATAACTTGTTCCTCTGTGAAATGAGGTCTGTTTAAAAAAACAAACAAAAAAATAATCAAGCAACACACATTAAGGTTTCCGACACATCTTTAGCAGCTACTTTGCTGTTTGAACTGTTTGTGTGGCTTCTGTGCCGGCTGACACTGCATAAAAGAGAAGATAACAAAACAAAAATATTTGGCAATATAAATAGCAGTGAACAGAGAGCCTCTTGGCTAATTAAAGACTTGGCACATAACGAGAACAAAGTTAGGTGTTAGTCTGAAGGTGGAGATGTCTACACACTAATTAATCTGTAGAGACTGTTGACATGGCTGTGGCCAGCTGTACTAATGAATCTATGTATTTTCAGAAATGGCATATTTTATCATGTGGAAGGTGCTTTTATGGCATTCCCTGCTTTTGGAACAAGCAGGAATTAATTAACTTTCTGTGAAAATTAGAGCCATTCCGGAGACTTTCAACCTCCCATACCCACCGACGACGCACAGTACGATCTTACCCAACGACTTCACCCAAACGCAACTGTCAACCAACAACTGCTCCTCAAAGGAGACGTTAAACATCTAAATTTCTCCACTCTGCGCTGCAGGAGCACTCCCACTGATGTGTAACATTAATTTCTCATGATGTCAGTCAGCTTTCATCAGTGTTAAACTTTAGCTCGCCTATGAGATGACCGTCTGGGGCAGACGTGGGAAGACTCCGGAGGGCTATGTGTGAAGATGAGTGTCCCCTCTCGTGGGTGGCGTCGCTCCACCCCGCTCTGAACTGCCACTGGAAAAAAACAAAAAGGTGAAACTTATACATTTTAATATCTTCTGCCTGGATGCTTTCCTCTGACTACATGGTCATGTTTCCCAGAATGCCTTCACTGCCTTTCCAATTATTTCGAAGAACAGAACAGGAGATGGGAACAAAAGTGTGTAATGGAAACTCACAAAGCCTGGGTGTGTTGGGGAAAAGGTTGAGTGGGTGTGTGTCTGGACTGCGTAGTTATCTGCTTCCTTCGCTGGTCTATAGGTACAGTATATAGGTATGTTATATAAAATAGTGATGTAATTCCTTTATAATAATGCTCATGTAAAATGGTTTTACATATACACTACATATGGTTAGTATGTGTAAAGTTGTAAAGCTTGGTCTCAATAAAATGAAGTTTTGTTCTAAAACTTCTAAACAAAATCAAAATTCAATGAGCACCATCCAGCTTTTTCACACTCTGTGATGCGCACAGTAAAAAACCAAAACAAACTTGAAGTCGAAATATTCAGCAGACATAAACTGTGAGCAATAATGTGCAGTTATAGCACTCTCTTCTAGGTTCAATCATAATAGGTTTTATTTGTCTGCACATTTAGGAGTTAGGGAAACACTGACATAGAATTTGACCTCGATCTCGAGTTAGCTGATAGTTCCCGCAGGAATGGAGGGAGGGGGGAAAAAAACATTAGTCGATAGCGAAGTGGTAGATAGAACTTAAGATGTTGTCTGCAGGGCTTCCTCTCCTCACAGCGTTCGGTCTTTGAGGCCAGAGCAGCATTTCCATCCATCATGCATCACCTTTCCATGATAGCATGGCTTCCACAGCCAACTAGTTTTACATTATGTATTGTGAGCCAAGTGGTCTATGCAGGCTTATTGCCACTGAAGGAACTGCCAGCGCCTCTCATACTAAAAGGATCTTCTTTTTTTTTTTTTTTTACTTGTCTGACTTGTTTGCCTTTTTGCATTCCCGTGAAGAGGAAGAGGCTTTTAATCTGCCTAACACATGCTGGTGCTACATAGTGAAAGGCTCTTCACTTTTTTTTCAGTTTATCATTGGTTTAACTAATCCAATTTTCCATGGCTAGACAGGAGCAGAAACATGTCTCTGCCTTATCTTACAGTACTCTGAACTTCAGTGATTTCAACTTCTGGGTCGTGTGGGAGAGAGTACTTTCATGTGCTCCAGTGATAGTATTCATTTATTAGGAGCTTTGAATAATCCTTGAAATCATTCCTAAATGTTCTGCCCTCCTATTTAATAACAAGAAAACTGTAGGAGTAACTTCATAAAAAGTCAAACAGTTAAAGAGTTATTCAATTTTTTCAAATTACTGATTCTTTCATACCGTTGTTTACGCAGCCCCAGAGTTATCAATAAGCCATACAACATGGGGGGGAAATCTATTAGTTTGTTTCAGGCTATTGTTTCGAAAGTCTTTGTCAAACACAGAACACACAGTTTCAGTCCTTGACTCAGTAAAATATGGCTCACCTCATAGGGTATAAATATTCAGTCAACGCGCACTCCCATTGGGGATCTATGTGGACTATCAATATGATGGATTAGTCTTTGCCTACTGGAGAAAAAAATAATTACTCAAAGCAATAATTACTCCAGCCCCATGCTGAATTGCACTCAGTTGGTTGATAAGATTTAATTTTCAAGATGCTGAAGTGAATAACGTACAACTTGAAGGACACGTAAAGAGCTTCACAGGTCGTTTTTGTTTTCTGCATGTGTCACTATGAAAAAAGAGCATGTGACAGATGAATGAAGGTTATAAGGTTGAGGTTAGAGGTCAGCATTTACCTGAATATACCTTAAACATCTGGTTTTGGGTGCCTACAAGGAAATGCAAAGTGGAAAAATACTTGCACGAAACACTACTAGTTTCCCAATTGCCCTGCAGAAGCCCATGTTTCCCGTGACAGCCCAGGGTCAAATGTTACAAGCACAAATCATCCATCCTGTAACTCAGCAGAGCTGATTATTGTGCAGCAGCCCTTAATTCAGATAAAGTTGTCAGCAGGCAGCTATGGCCGTTGGATAAATGAGTAAAAATGTAAGAGCGTTCCCTGGTCGAGCTATGGGTCTTGCATATAAATGGTCCCCTCACCTGTGTTTTATTTCAGTTCACCAACACAGTGAGTTGTGTTCAGGCTAATGCATTTGTTAAAGGAATGAAATCAAGTATTTCCCCTGTTTAATGAGCTTTTTAATGGAAGAGAAAGCAATTTGATTATGACTCTCTCCATCTCTCCCAGTGCTTTGGACCTCTGGGTGTTCACGTATGCACGCATGTCAAGTTCTTTGTATGATGCAGATAAGCCCGTAGCTACAGTGGAGAAACTAGCAGTACTCAAGTAATTAATTTATCATTGAGTGACAGTTAAGCTGTGGGGCAGAAGCCTGGCCATTGTGGATAAACAGATAGGAGTTGATTTATGTTCAAGTCCAGGGCATGTGTGCTTATCTCTGTGTGTTTCTCTGTCTGCTTGCTTTATTTTAGCTGACATGCATGTGTGTGTGTGTGTGTGTGTGTGTGTGTGTTTATACATAATGCAGCCACTACGGCTGCTGCCTGTAGCTATGCTTTTATTTATATACTTAGGGTCTTTGGAGTCTTCCTAAAGTTGTCTCATAGTGAGGAGATCCATCAAGCCGGTGCAGGAAAAACACAACAGAGAAGCAGAGGTCAATTGAGAGCGTGGAGCACATCACAGGAAACAATGGTTGCTGAATTATTGAGTCCTTCCTGTCCCATCAGCCATTTGTCCCAGGGCTAATGGGTTTCTTCTCTAAAAGGTAGTGAGCGAGAAGGAAAGGAATTTACTTTCCCTTTCCCTTTATATACATATAAATGTGCTTTCATGCTTAAATTTGAGGTAGGCAACATGTTTTTGGTGTCACCGTACAAAAACAAATGTATAACACAAGTACAACACAAGAATAATTAAAGGCATTTGAGAGGGAACTATAATCCCACAACTCACCCTGGTTGTGTTTTCGAGCTTCAGAAAATATAGCACATGATAGCAGGCGTCTGTTAAAAATTAAATGCAGGAAGTAAGTTGTGAGTGTACAGTGGGGCCAGCAGAAGACGCCTGACGTTAAAGCACTGAAATGCTGTGTGAAATCAAATGGGGTTATTGTCTTATATTTACTAGCATATGAAGCATATCTCACGGCTGTAGAGAACTACAGATGGAGGACTACCTTGTGGTTTTTTAAATAAACCGAGCCTCCAAACTATGCTAATTAAAAAACAAACAAACTTTGCATTACCACTATGTGTAACTTAATAGACATATCTTATATATTCAGGATCACATTGTCTGAGCTGGTCTAACACAAGTTAGAAATCTATTGTTCAGTGGATTCGGGGTACGAAGAAGTACGACTGCATGTACTGAAATTGAAGTATTGAAGGACCAGCTGTCTGACTTGGGTTGTCTATGGCTGTAGAGGAATTTGTCTGCTGGCTCCTTCGATTAATCCACACTTCCCTGGGCTGCACAGATTTAACTCTCATCACACTGCAATTAATCAATATGAATTGAGCACACACAGATTTCCACATCTGCACACACTCATCAGAATTGTGTGAGACACACACACACATCAAAGAGACACAGTTGGTAGCAACACTCATGTGGAGAAACACACACATACACACAAACTTAACACTTTTCCAGAGCATGCGTGATCCACTGTGGTTTTTATTGGGTGGGCTGCCATCCAGCCATGAGTTCAGGAATTTGGTCTGTCAGCTAGCAGTCAGGACACGGCAGGTGTCTCCTCAGCACAAAAGCGTCAGTCAAGGGCCAATAAACAAGCACAGCAGGAGAACCCAGGGCCAAATCAATAGTGAGACCATGTATTTGCCCTGCTCTGGCTGCAAGATCTTCTTAAACACATACAAACTTGCCTGATTTTTGCTCATGGCAGTACACTCACACGCACCTCCGCTTCAGCGGCGTTGAAGTGACACGCCGTGGGCTGCAAATGTCTTCTCGAAAAGCCATTACGTCAGTCGGAACACTTGCCTAAAACTACAGCTGTTGTCTCCCGGTATCTGCTTAGGCGTGATTGCTGTCAGGTCATTCAAATCAACACGTAGAAAAAGCAGCGCTTTTTACCGCACTTCTCCGCACCAAAGTGTTAACCATTTATTTATTCGTTCAGCCGGTAGCATTTCTAAATTGAAAGTCAGTGTTTACCTCTTGTGGAAGGAAAGCCATCGTGCAAAATCTGCTACCTGTCTGTGATTCAGAATGAGTGACATGTATGGAAAAGTAGCTGGGTGAAGTGTGACTGGGCTTTGAGTGGCTCTCAGTGAAGGCACATGGACTCAGCATATGTGGTTACTAAGCTGATGTTAGTGCTAAAAACTTAGCTCTCTGCATGTTACCCGTGTTCTAATGTAGTATCGAGTGCGTTTTCACCTATGGGCCAATGAACCTAGAAGCTCTGAGGACAATGTATCAAATCGATCATACTAACAATAGGTTTAAATAAGGCATAGAGATTGTTTTATAACCTCTCTCACAGTGGCCCAGCAATTAGCGGGCCAACTAAGGTTTTACAGCAGAGCATAGCTGGAAGCGTAAAATAAGAATCAGTGAAATATGGGCAGCCAGCTTGTAGGGCTAATGATTGATTTTTACTCTGTGGTTTATTTCCACACAGCCTCAAAGAATGATTTGCAGCATTCCATTAGCATAACCTGAATTCATCAAACTTTACTTAATAATCAGGATATAACAGCGTATTGCAGTTTCTCTCTTCACAGGGCTGTTGTTGCACACTGGAAAAATAATTTTACAACAATCATTAAGCTTGTCTTACTGCAACGGCTTTCAAATTTGCACACATTAGTTTAGAGAAAATACTTCCCGTGGCTGTTACTTTAGTCTTGCTTAAGAGGTTAATACACTTGAGTTATTGGCACTGGATGCACGCACACGTACTCCCTTCCCTTGAACTTCAAACACACACGATGTCCACGGCAATCAGTATAGATCGCTCCCCTACATATTCCTGTGAAAGTCGGCACAGAGCCTTAATGATTCTGATTGGTGTTTTTGCAACAGCTTGAGCAGTCACTAGTCAGTCTTAGCCTAAAGCACAGTTATGTCAGACTAGCAGTCGCACATACAGAATCCATGAATAATATATTTCTGTATGTTCTTAGATCATAAACATGTTTGTAATACACTGCCGCAGCAGTCAGTGCTCCCTATGTCATGGTAGCTTTGACTGAGTTTTGTATATCTTTAATACCATTGTACTGAAAAAGGCTCTGTGCTGCAACCAGATGTATGTCCAAATTCCTTTGGAAAAATAAACCCCCACGTATAAGCTTAAAAACACTACAAAAGACCAAG
>NW_005187443.1:133830-147370 GCF_000239375.1 Pundamilia nyererei | reverse complement strand
GTCTAGTTTTGCAATATGGCAAATAATTACTGGATGAATGCCGTGTTTATTCACCATGATCGGGTGAAGTTACTCGATCAGCTGTGTTTTATTTCAAAAGATCTGCACTGTACAGCACTTTAAACTACAGGCTTTCCCTCAGATACCCTGATGAGGAGAAAACTATCTCTTACTTGATGAATTTTGCCTTCTTTTCCAGAAAGAGTTGTTATTTTGTTATTTTGATTTTTCAGTCCTAGTTTGGTTTTAAAAAAACAAACAAACAAAAACAAACTTGTCTATGTCTACAGGTATGCCATTTCATCAGGCCTTAGCCATATCCTACAGTACCTGTCTGGCAGGAAACCCTGAAGGCAAATGTTCCCACTGGGGACTGGGGACACTAAGGCTACGTTCACACTGCAGGTCTTAATGCTCAATTCCAATTTTTTGATCAAATCCGATTTTTTTGTCTGCTTGTTCACTCTACAAATAAAGTGTGACAGCAAACGCACTTTAGTGTGAACCCTCAAAGCGGCCGCATGCGCAAAAGAAGACGTCACACACAACGCGCTCTGTTTAGACCCAGACCAAACAGTATTGTTGGCCGTTAATATAAAGACTTCGGACTTTACGTTTCCCAATTTAGCTTTAAGTTATAAAGTTATTTTGTTATTTACATATGGCCTTAATAATTATCCTCATTGCTGTTTTAGAGGAGCGGTGCTTCAAAGGATAGTTGCAGATTTCTGTCAGAATCTGCAGATTATACAGTACAAATAAAATGTTCACGTTTCTCCAATGTTGTTTTCCCAACAGTTTCACTGACATCTACACTGGATGGCCAGGAAGCGATCGCGATGTCTTCTCTGGCGCTGATAATTGGCGTCTGTCTTGTGTCAGTGACGTAAAAGACGGCTTTAATGTGACACGACCATTCAAACAGCAGTCGCTTTCTAAAACATCAGACATGTATCGGATTCAGTACCACATATGAAAGTGACCGAGATCGGATTTGAAAATATCAGATTTGTGCTGTTCACACTGTCATAGCATGATCAGATATGGGTTGCATTGGGTCAAAAAAGTCAGATTTGTGAACGTAACCTAACTGTGCAAATCCCTCCAACCACAATATTTATCTGCACCCAAGAAGCAGATCCTCTCTCTTTCATATCTAATTAAGTGTTAGTAATTTTATTCACCATAAGTTTAGAGAGATATCATCAGCATCTATTGCATGTTCCCTTGATATTGGTAAAACAGCATCCCTTTTCTCTTTATTTGTCATGGCTGGGGCAGCAGTCGTGTGTATTTGTATTGTAGAATACACAACGTGCGTGAGTCCACCAATAATTCAGGGGGGCGACCGTGCAGACAGCAACGGCGGCGACTGGCCAACAGTTCCGGGGTCCAACCGTGCGGACGGCAACGGCGGTGAGGCAGATGAAGGCAGTCTGGAGGCCGGCCGCGCGGAAGGCAGTGCCGGCGGCGACTCAGGCAAGGGAGATCTGGGGGCCGACCACACGGGAGGCAGCGGTGGCGGCGGTGACAGAAGTCCGGAGGCCGGCCGCGCGGAAGGCAGTGGCGGTGTTCGGGAGGTCGTCCATAGTGGCGATGATGCCCAACAAGCGGCCTGGCAGACGATTGACGATGTCGAGGGGGCAGTATGGGACCCGAAGGCCAAGTTGCCCCCGCAGCACTAGGCAAGACAGAGGCTGGACCAGGTGAGGCTGAAGCGAAGACTGGACCAGGCGAAGCTGATGATACTCAGAATAAACAAAAGCATAAAGAAACACAAAACACTGAGTAGGCAGACTCAGGACCATGAAATTATTCAAGGGATGGCCACTTCAATGGAAAATCAATGCCCACTGAAATTGTGACACGAAGAAGCTGATTGAAATTCCCAAAGATTTTCATGATTTCAAGATTTTCCTACATATTTAACAAATTCCCGTTTATCTGTCCTGGCCTAAATTGTCTGTATAACTGTCTAAACACAGTTTAACGGACGTGCTGTGGTCAAACTTAAACCTTTTCCTCTAAAAAATCTCCTTTTTAGCCTTTTCACCTTCTTTTCTAGACTTTTGGTTTAATTGGTTATTAGATCGCATTTTGAAGGGGTCTTCTTGGACATATCTGATCTGATAACATTGCTCATTTTGAGTAATTGAGTGTCAATAGGTAGCTGTCAGTAGGTAATTTCTAGCTTTTGTTATATTCCAGTTCTTTTGGATTCTTAGGGCCAAGAATGACACGGCTCAAAGTGGTCTTTTTACTTTAAAAAATGATCTTCATTTTACATTTCCGGATATGGAGACCTTAGCACGCAACACACAACCCAAGGTCTGAAGCACAAACGGAAGCCTAGGTATTTATATACTTGTTCTCTAGTGTGCATCAAACAGCCTAGTTGGTTTCACTTTCACTTCATTCTAGCTGCAAAAGCATGCAGTTTCCTGTCAGCACTTTTTGGCACAGAGTGTACTCAGAGTTAGGCCTTTCTTATATAAAGCAA
The DNA here is from genome assembly GCF_000239375.1 of Pundamilia nyererei. NCBI lineage: Eukaryota > Metazoa > Chordata > Actinopteri > Cichliformes > Cichlidae > Pundamilia > Pundamilia nyererei. Next base: position 144,870 of record NW_005187443.1, on the reverse strand, counting down.
TGTAATCAGCATATAAACATTTGAGATGATTAATTTAAACCGCAACACTTTCGTTGAAATCAATATTGGTACAATCCATCATCATTTCTTATTAATGGATTTTAGATGATCTATCTAGTGCCTGGATTAACATGATGTTTACACAATAATCAACAATTTCATAAATGTTAATAATTCTGTAAATGATCGTTATCCTTTTAAGCAACAGCTGAGCTTTTATACTGAAATAAAAAAAATATCTGACACCCGCGACCAAGAAAAATGAATAAGTTACACCCTTTCATCATTTTAGAGGCTCTGTCAGTCTGAAACTCTGTAATCACCCTGTGATTAAATTTTCAGTGTCAGCTCCACTCTTTAAGAATAAAACTACTTGTTAGGATTTGCTATCTATGCACATGACATCGGAGAAAGCCTTAGTTCCTAAATTTAATACCATGCAGCATATATTTTTGATGTTTTATATGCAGTATTTATGGGTGAGAAAATGCTTTGTGGATATGAGCCAAGAACTTCTAAGATGTCCCTCTGTAGAGCGAGAGGAGGGAAAAAAAACACAGGAACATCCCCTGTGTGGGATCTGTTTTACACATCATTTAACTGAGAAATTGTGTTTCTCTTTTAACATATCTCAGCAACCATTAGAGAGGACCCCAGACCCCGCCTCACGCACTCCTCTATCCCTCCCGCACTTGCTAGAAACTTTGGTATGCCAGCATTACAGCCAAATGGCTAACCACCGTTATCATGACTTGAGCTCGAACAATTACAAGGGCCCGTGTTCTTGTGAATATGTGTCACATTAAATTTGCTCTGACAGCAAGGAAGGAGGGAAGTGAGGACAGAAATGCTGTAGGGATTAATGTTGAGCTCGGGAGCCCATTTCTTCACAGCATTAGCTGCCTGGTGGAGCACTAAGGGCCTGACAGGGAACTATGACACAGCGTGTTGAGCCATTTGGGAGTGTTTCAAGTGAACACACACGTTTCTGTCCACCCCAAGTGTGTGTGTGTCTGTGTGTGTGTGTGCGCGGTGGGGTATGGTGGGCGGGTGAGTGTAAGCTGCTACCCAGATCACACACCTAACACCTCTAAGAGAAGAGAGAGCCGCAGTATTGCCGTGCATTAGCATCTATCACAGGCTTTCTAAAGTAGAATTTCCAAAGTAAAACAAAAAAAAAAAGTGAAACAAATTCATAAACGCGAGAGAACATATTGCAAACAAGACCCCGGGCCAGCAAACATAGAGGAAAAAATGGAAGTTGATAAATGATGCTGGAATGCATATATCTACCCACACCCCTCTGTGTGTGTTGTATGTAAATAAGTTTGGCCTAAAGGTCTGGCCCATTTGAAGTGATGGCGCTCCAAAACCAGGCCAGAGAATTTCAGATTGGTGTTTTAACGGTGTGACCTTTGAGTGAGTTGAATACATGTAGACAGCAGCGTGGAGCCTGATGAATAGCTTGGGTCTTTTCCCAGCTGGGAGAGCAGATGCTGAGAGGGGAACGTGTTTTTATATCCTCCTGCACTGTCTTTTTCTCCCTGCTTCTAATCTTATATTGGAGATGCGGGGAGGGGGTGGTGAGGGGTGCGAGGAGTTGGTTGGAGATGACACATTATTAACTCTCCTGGCGTTAATCTTAATGCCTCATGCTAGAGGACTATACACAATCCATTTTAATGCAATTAGCTCTTGCCAGGAAGGATGAGTTATTCAATGGGAGCATAATTGCATCCTCAAGTTTTTTTTTACACTGGTTCATTCCAGGGATGTAATTACTTTCATACGTGGTTTAACACATGGCATCACTGACACAAACATTATGTACACATACGGAAGCGCTCATGCGGACACATACACATTCATATGAAGCTGGATGGTCCAACAATTCATCACACAATCCGTGCAATTTTACCTGATTATACAAACTAGAAGAGTAAAATTGCTCAGCATCAGGTTTCATCAGTGTTGGCATTCACGCAGAATTCCCAAACAGCAGACCCAGACGCATCGGGTCTGGAGATTGATGGGCTTGACTTCAGATGTCTCACCCTGAGGGGGACAACTGTGTCTTCCTGCTTTCCTACCAAGCCATCTAGCTGCTTTGTATTAAAACCGAGGGTGACAAAAGCTCCAAACATTACCCTTTGATATTTCAGTGGAAGATAAAGCAGGATGCACAACATACACTAGATTTTTTTTCCCTTTTCCTCAGTCTGTTTACCCCATTCCTCTCCCTCTGCCATCATCACATTTTTTGGCTTTAAAGTCTGTGCTGTCTAAACTATTTCCAAGAGACTTGGCAATGCCATCCTTAATGCATCCCCCTACTCCACCCAGCTTTTTTATCCCGGGAGTTTTATTTAAAAACTCCTTTTTCCCTTTTAAGGTCTGCTACAGTTGCTCGATTGTGTTTAGTTTCTGATATCTTTATGTGACAGATGGACAATTTCAAAATGAAAATGTACCACAATTAGTTAAGGTTTTAAGATTCCTTCTCAGAGGTGATTTTGCTCTCCCTTAAGGATAATAGACTTTGAAAACATGAGGACTTTGTAAGATGAGGACATCTAGTTGAGAGCTATTGCAAGGATGCGATGCACAAAGAGCGTTTTTTAAAAACTTGATCAATTCTCTTGTTGCTTACAGTGAATAGCTCAGACACTAAGCCGCCTTTCCTCTTCACTCTTATTGTAATATATTAGACAGAAGGCAAAGAAGGACAGCTTACAGAATTGTCCCTCTGAGGCCAATGCCTAACCACTGATGTCTGTGTAAATAAAGGTTCTTTTCAATGGGACTGCAGGCAGAGAAATAAGCCCAATGAGCTGCCGCAAGGGAAATTGTTTCTCTGCTCTAAGTCTATAAATAATGGAGCTGAAAGAGAACTAGGGCTAGAAATGATCTCGAGTGGCCCAGGGCAACCCACAGGGTCCCTGTCAGAGCCAAGGGAAAGCGGAGGCCCTACATCCACCCTCTACTCCAGTCCCTAGCGTCCAGTTAAATTTGGCAATCAGCAATACTTAGCCATTTACAATGAGAGGGGGCTGTTCAATTGTTATGCAACTGTTTTATTTCTTCTACCACTGCACTCTATTGAATAAAGCATGTGCAAAGGGACCAGAAGCCCTTTGCTGCTCTTTGAAAAGTTTGTAGGAGTTGTTTTGGCATTCAGGAGCAAACTTTGGCCAAAGATGTTAATAATTATGCATGATATTTAAATCTGGAGTTTGCGTAACCTAAAAAAGTTACTAACTTGGATAGCTAGGAAATGGTCATTACTCTCACAGTTAGAAAACTAGTTGTCTGTCAAAGCCTGGGCACTTTGTGTTCTTATGAATAACGGTGTGCCCTTCATGGTGACTCCCCTGCCCCCCTCTTGATTAGTGGTAGCACCAGCAGCAGGTCCGGATGCACTGACCCCTCCGCCATGTAGCAAATCGCTGACAAGCAGCATTTTCAGCCAAACATAACATATTTCCTGATGACTAAGACCCTCATTTTTACTGTCCCACCTCACAACCCCTGCAGTACAAATGACCTTGAATGTAGACATTTAAAGTGATCTGATAGGGACAGATGTAAGGGCTTTCATGGCAAAGATGGTGTGGCAATAATGTTGTGTGCATGATAATCCAAAAGAAATTATGTTATTGGGATTTGCTTTTTTTTTTAAGCTTGTCTTATGGATATCCACAAACTGCCTGATATTCTTTAATATATACACATATTAAAGTTTATCAGCCAAGAATATGAGACAGTATATGGATATTTATAAAGATATAAACATGTGCATTCATATAGTCTCATTCATCCATCCATCTCTTTTCTGCCACCGGTCCGAGTCTGGGTCTTGGATGTTAAAATAAGGAGAGAAGCCTACACATCCCCCTCGGTAGCCACCTTCCTACCATCTCACCTGAGGGTGACACTGAAGCGTTCCCAATTCATTCGGGGGAAAAAACATGTCCTGGGTTAGCCCCGAAGCCTCCTCCGGGGCAGACATGGCCTGTACACCTCACCTAGGAGGCTCCCAGGAGGCATCCTAGTCAGATGCCTGAACCACCTCAAATGGTTCCTTTTGATGTGGAGAAGTAGCAGCTTTGCTAATACTGAAAAGGCAAAACAACTGGCTCATTTTTATTAACTTTTATCAGCACATTTCACACAAAATTTAGCTGCAGGTGACACTGCCCATCTGTTCAGCTGTGACTCTGCTACAGTTGCTGCAGACTGTGCTGAGAGTGTTTTCTTCCATTACCAAGATGTGTCATCTTTGAAAATGGTGTTGGCCTGTTAGCATCATCGGCATCATCATGGCTATCTAGGACTGCATGGGGCAACAGAGGCAGCTCACCCAGCCTAAACCCACAAGGTGATTGATTCAATCTCCCTTTTAAGTATATTAAAATATATATACTTTACAAGAGTTGTACATGAGCAGCAGTGCTTCTTGTAAAATTGCTAACCCATAGCTCCAGCTTTGGCAGCTATATTAATAATCAAGCCGATATATGTATAGTTTCAAAAGCAGAAGGTGGTCACACAAAATAGTCAATGGTTATAGATTTCATTTTCTGTCTACTGCAGGTTGTGTTAAGTGATCTAATAAATAAAAAAACAGATTTTTTTTTAAGCAATTTAGTTTAAGAGCCTGAATCTTTATCAGACTGTATATTTGTATGTTTACAGACGCACAGTTTAGACTCACTAATTTCAGGGTAGCTTATTGCCTCCTCCTCGTGACTTTTTATGTTAAAGTCATTATATTGAGCTGCTCTTTCAGCTGTGTTTCATCTTTCACCCATTCATTTCTGCAGTACCTGCTGAGGTTATTCAGATATGGTTTATCCATTCGGCTGAATGCTTGCTGCACACATGGGTGTGCAAATATGTGCGAGGACGGATGGAAGCATCTTTTCCTACCCATTATTTCTTCGAGTGCCGTTGCATTTCACACTCAAAATTGGCACAGAGGCCCAGCACGAGGAGAAAATTTACATGACTGGTGGTGTGATTCAACATAATAACACTCACCGTAACCCACTTCACTAGAGAAAACTGAAGCCGTGCCAGAGCTAGTGTGTCTATTAGCGTGCTTTTGCGATGCTCAGGCACGTCTTGTGATGCAGACATCCCGCCAACTCATTTATAAATGATCTGAGAGTATGATACAGCCCTAGGAAAAAAATAGAAAACGTGTAGCTGTCCAAGTGAATTTCACTGACATGGTACTTTATATAGAGCAGACTGGACTTCAGAGTGAAGCGAGCGGGAGCGAATTCCGTTTGGTGTTGAACTCCACTGTTGTACCTTCAGGGTACAGCCGTGGACACACAAGCCCAACTGTGACATCCATTTCATTGACTCGGTCTTGCAATATTTACCATTATATTCCACCACACTGTGTCAAATACACCCTTTTCCAGCACTTGTCTCCCATTTCGGCACTCTGACAGTATATTGTTCAAAGTTAACTTTCATCATTTCCCATCTTACACTCTTGCAGCTGTGTTAATTTACAGCAGGGCATGTCTGCATAATGATGATGATGTTAGCACCAGCTTTCTCTAGAGGAGCTATCTGAGAGTGAAACATTGTGCTCATGTTTTTCTCTGAATGTCCCAGGGAGGTCTATCAAGAGCAACAGTGCTTCATGTAAAACTGCTAACCCATAGCTCCAGCTTTGGCAGCTATATTAATAAACAAGCTGATACATGCTTTAGCGGTTCAACAAGACCAGAATAGAAACAGAATGACAAAACGATGAGCATCAAAGCGGTAAAGAAGAAAACAGGTCTCTGATGTAAACATCTTGATTAAGTATTAGCAAGCTAGCAATACTAGACTCCAAATGCTCTTCCACTGTTATTGCAAATAATTCAGCACATATTTTGAATATTTAAACCCATGAAATCTGTCACCATTTCATCTGTTTATTACCTGGAGTATTCAACTCATCACTTCTCCAGTTTTTTACTTAGAGATAGAAATCGATCAAGGCTCCAAAATTCCACATTAACACCTCCACCTGCTCTTCCAAGTAAACTCTAGTTGTCAGAGGCCCAGGCAATCCCACCGTCCTGTCAGTTAAACATACAGTTGTCTAGCCAATCTTTAAAGAAGGATGTTCTGATCCCTAATGAAAGCAGCAGAAACCCCAAATGGCCAATAGTTTCTATATTTTATGCTACAATGACAGCAGACCTGAGGTTTTCAACCTCCAGTTGAAGTAATGGCTGTTGAAGTTTTGACAGCCTTATTTGAAACTTCTTATCTGTATTACTTTTTACTTTCTATGTATGAGGTACGATGAAAAAGTTTTCGAAATTCTTAGAAATTAAATACATACCTGATTTAATTTTCATTCTCGTCTTCAAGGTTACCTGGAAGTGCAGCTCTTAACTGATTTCAGCACTGCAGCTATTTTTAGATCACTACCAAGAAGTCCTGTCGTGATCCCCCTGAGATGATGGCTGAATTCTCTGCATTGTGTAAATACTGCAATACTTCAGCTTAGGTTTTATTTTTGGAGAAGCCGACAAAGGGACCCAAATCTGGCAAGTAGGGTGGGAGGTGACCCCAGATTGTGTTTTTTGTGGCCTCAAAACTTTTGAATGTACTGTTTGCTTTTGTTCAGGCTGCTTCCACTGAGTTTCCTCCCTAACGTTTACAGGACATTACATTTCACCAGAGGTCTGCACTGACAGTGGGAGAAAAAAAAAAATCAAATGAGCATACTCCCCCTCGTACTTCTGACCTAACAAACACTGAAAGCCGCTATTTGCTCTCTGAGTTGTACATGGAGAGACAGTTGTGGTCCTCGGCATCAGGTCAGTTTAACAGAGGAGTTGAGGTTTCCGTTTGAGGTTCATGTTGAAACTGCAGATCAAAACTGCAAGAAGCTTCCAGGGAGCATCCTAAAATGCCAGAACTGCTTAACGTGAAGTGTACAAAAAATGATCTTGAATGGAAGATTAGACATCTAAACCAGATAACTCACATTTTCCTGAAAAATGTCAAAGGTATAAACCTGTCCAGATCGTTCTTCCTCTGAAGTTCACTTGAGCTGTCCTGTTTTAACTTTTGACAAGGAAACGTACACCAGCGTAAAGTAAAGCACATTAAGCTAGCCTATCCTCCTGAGGCATCTGCTCCAGGGCACCCTCCATTAAGTTTGCCCTTTAACCAGCGCTGTGACAGTCCCTCTGTCACACCTCAGCTTCTCAACGTGTGCTGAAGATGGATGTGTAAGAGCTCAGTGCCCCTCTCTCCCATGGTTTTGCTAGCTGCCAGCCCAGCTGACCAGTGTAAAGCTGACAGCTAGCTTGGACAGGCACAAAGTTGGAATAGTAAAGAGGGCATTTGTAGGACCCATGCACTGCTAGCACTGCAAGCTTTACCACAATTATTTTACAGGTCTGAGGTCTATAAAATGTAGTGCTTCGACCTAAAGAAGCTGCCATGCTTTATAGAGGTTGTCCACCTCAGCTGAGTCCAAGGTGGTAACCCACTATTGACTGTTGTTTACAGGGAGGATAATGAGCTGATCACAGCCTGTAGGCCCATTTGCTGGAACTTGGCCAGCAGTGTTCACCTGCCAATGGAGCAGGATCAGACAAGCACTACAGGGGATATCCTGTACCATAGTTCTTACTGTGTCTGAAGTCCAAAGTCAGGAGGTTTAAGAAGTTTGGATTGTTGTTGTTTCCAAGTGTCTACCATTGCTGCATTTTCATGAAAGTGAGGAGAAAGCTGACACTAGCTCTGCGGTATTGTATCGTAGTGTTACGTGTTCTATTTTGCTGAATAACTTACGTGATAATAACAGTATAGTTAAAGCAGAAATGTGTTTTCCTTTGTTTCCTTTCTCAGCTCAGCTTCTTTCTTTTGCGCCGTTTTGATTTTTGCCCTTGTTGTTGTCACAATTGTTTTGTTCTGTGTGTCTCTCAGGAGTCTGTGTTCAGACTGCCTCCAAACGTGCCGCTAGGAGAGAGGCCTTGGTCCTCTCCCAGCTCCCCTGGTCACTCATTCCCAGCTGAGTAACAATGAGGCTGGGCAGCAGCTGGAAACTTAAGCAAGCAAATATGACAGGGAGCAGGCAGCTGTGAATATGGATGGAGGCGTAGGTAGTTTTTGTCGGAAAAAGAGGAGGAGGGGAGCCACAAAGGCCTCAATCTAGGGACCACTGCTTGCTTGTCATCGAGGTGGCAGAGCGGACAGACCACCTCTCTGCTGAGCTCACCCCACTCAAGATCCCAGAAACCCTTTAACACTGTGGAACAGCCAGAAATGTTGCTGCTCAGTGACTGTACAGTACAGGACTGCACATCTGAGACACAGGCCACAGGCTCAGCAGAGTAAAGTGCAACTAATATAGGATAATAAATAAATGTACCCAGTGCCCATGCTAAAAATGGCTGGATTTGTTAGCATTTTGTTTCACAGAGCAGAGGTCAAATCAAAATTCTTGCCTCCACAAAGAAAATTTTCTTTGAATATATCCTCATAAAAATAGGAGGCCTCTGAGTTTTATTTATACCCATATGACAGAAAGGCACATTATTTTAGTGATCCCTTTACCTTTTGAAAACTGATCACTTTGTTCTAGGCTTCAATTATTTTTTTAAATGAAAAAGTTCTCTGAAAAATGATGCTTTTAAAAAGCACAGCGACATTATAATTCATGTCTTGTAACCCTGGCTTTGGATACAATCTTTGTGAATATACTAGGATTTTGTTGCTAGAGCTTTAGTCTGTGTTAAGCTATTTGAGTAAATGTCTTGGATTTGTAGCTGATCTTAAAGAATCAAAGTGCATACCTAGCCAATTATTGCCACAACTGATGTAGCTGAACAGTGATAATGTAAGTTTGGGGGGAATAGGCAGATGCAGGGGGATTATTCAGAGAAAGAGAGAATATTTCAGATTCAAGTCACAAATTTTTTGTTGTGCTTTTTTCTTCTTCTTTTTTCCCCTTAAGAAACCACTTATTGATATTCATTTATCCCAGCAAAATAAAGCAATGTAGTTCACTGGTGAAACAAACCAGTTTTTCCTTTTTTCGTTGTGTTTTCATTAATGCAAATTCTTTCAGATTAAATTTCCTTGAAAATTTTGAAACCCACCCATTTATTATAGAGTGATAATGTACTCCCAGTGGGACTCAGGAGAGACTCCTTAATTGGAGAAAAGCACAGCGACAAGACTGTATACTGGATGTGCATCCATGAGTTTACTGAAGGTTCCCTTTGCTTTTTGTATGAAGCTTTTCTTCTCAAAGGTTAATTGAATCTGTTCACCCCAGAAATACTTATTTTTTTTCCATTGATGGAAAACATAATAGTCTCACTTCCAACAAAGCCCCCAAAATAGATAGACTTATAGCAAAATACTGACATTTTCAAACCATGTTCGGGTGGCATTTAGTGTTGCTTTTAGACAGAAGGTAGAAAACCGGCATTCCTGCTTTTTCAGTCTTAAAAAAACAATCATGTCAAAAAGTATATAAGACTTAAAGCTGCTTATAATGCTCTGTGTGCGTGTGTGTGCAGGAATGAACACATTTGTATGAGAACATTGGGTTCCCCTGAATTATGCTCCGCTCATCCCTCCATCGATCAGCACCTCTGTGTGACAGCAGGAAATCACATCATATTACTAGCCCTTCGCTAATGTCGTTAGCGGATATTGTTCTGAGGCGAAGTGTGGACTCAGCCCAATGTGATTAGTCCCAATGATGAATTTGCCCTGTTGTTTGGAGACCGTTAACTGACTAGAATGATTGACCTGAACCAGGAGCCTTCTGGGCATTTATTGATGCTCCCCGAGTGTTATTCCTTTAATGACTGCACTCCGATCATTGCCAGCTTTATGGCTTGAGGGAAGCCAAGTTGAGTTAGCAAAGCTAGACTAAAGAGTCTTGGAGGCTGATGACCACAGCACAGACTCGTTGTGTACACATATGGTTTGAAAGTGCTTGCTGCAGTTAGTCCAGCTCAGTTATGTCAGTCCTCAGCTGCTGTTTTTGGTGAATATTTCTAAGTACTGTAGGGCTTTCAGATAGGTAGAGGAGAGCCAAATGCCTAGAGGGTTTAGCTTTCTTACCCCTGAGGATGCCAGGTGTCTCCTGGGGTGAGGGGCTGGCAGTTTTAGATCCAACAGAGTGGTCAGGGTACACCGTGACTCCTCTAGGTTTATTTTCAGCAGCCTCAAGAGGTCCAAGAAAGAAAGGGAACAGGTCAGAGTGTTGAGAATTACTAAGAATTTCAGAGATTTGTTAGAGAGATAACCCTTCCTCTTTGTACAGTACGGCTTACAGTATATAACAAGCTTTTTATTTTTCAATTCCTTGTAAGTGTTGGTAGATGTAGGGAACTATATGGTGATGCAGATGATGCGTTGTTTTTTTTTACTGACTTCAGTATGCTGTTAATCGAGAGCCAGAAAAGAGCTCAGGTGTTCTTTTATTATTCCGATCGATGCGCCATCTGCACACATATGGAGTGTGTGATGTAAAGTTAAATGCAATTTCAGTTTGTATAACACTGTCAAAAGCAATCTGTCTTAGAGAAAGATGTTTAGATGATTCATAGGTTCAGTTAGCATCCATAATGTTTGTTTTTTTTAATGTCTGCAGTAATATTGTCTGATTAGTCATGAATCTGTTTTATCTGATTTTTCACATATTATCACTGAACTCATTTTTGATCATCCTTACAAAGCCAGAAAACTAAGAAGAGAAACTTTGCTTACAGTCATAACTGGATTTTTGAGTCATTTACACTCAGAATTTCTCTCCTTTAATAGCACAGATATGGCGCCTTTACAGTAACAGCTGGTTCCCGCTGTTGATAGAACATCACACATGCTTCCCATTATGGATTTGTCTGCTTAAAGTCCTACAATGCGAACAAAATAAAAAAAATTTGAGTTTAACATTCCATTATTAAATCTTTATATTTATAGACAAGACTCATATTGTTCATAAAAGTGGCCTGTTTTGAATTTTTTTCATGTAACACAATGTTTGCTTGA
>NW_005187443.1:110662-133806 GCF_000239375.1 Pundamilia nyererei | reverse complement strand
ATATATAAACATTTTAATGAGTACAGTCATTTATTTATTTGGTTTAGTCCTTGAGCACCACAGTCCAATGTTTGGCATTTATCTTTTGATGGCAATCAGCCTTATAAATAGTCACACAAAATATTCTTTGTTCTGATTCATCTCTATTTTGATGACAAAACTAACAATTTAGTTCTTTTGAAACTCCTGCAAAAGACAAAAGCAAACTACAAATTGTTCTCTTCAGTATTGGGCCATATTTGTTTCTTATACACTATTTGTATTTTCTATATTGCTGTCATGCAGCAAAAAGTCAATAATCTTCCTTAAGTAAACACAGTCCTCGCTAAATAATTCTCTCAGGAGCTTTATTGCTTATAAAAATTGTTTGACATACTCTGATGCTATTGCTTTGTAGTTACGTTTTCTCCAGACTTGCACACATATTTGTCAGTTTCAGTCATTCTATGAATTTTTTTGTGGTCGATTTTGACTTTTGTGTGCAAAACTGTTGCACTCCTGCAAATGTAAATTTGGTCATTTGTTCGTGTGTGAGCACTATCCACATACAGGTACCTGGTGGATTACAAGCCTGCCTCTCATGTCCATGTTGTTTTCATGACCTCCAATCCCCCAGTTTCACACACAGACCCCGTTTATGACCACCACACAATCATTCCCGATGCACAAGTGCTCGCCAGCAGATGAACATTAGCTGATTGTGCCGCATGCTGATTTAAAAACAGGCACTTTCTATGTGCCGCGTGCCTGCACAGCTTAGTTAAGTCTTGTCTATAAGTATGAACACAAGGTTGGAAATACTTAAAAATGTTGCAGCTGTCTACAAATTCAAAAAAAGAGACCGTAGTCAACATCATCTTAATTCAGTATGGTAATTTAAAACTTAATGAGTGGCCTATCCCATGTGTGGCTATTTATTCTAATGCAACAGTTTCAAAATAGGCTCATTTATTTCCTAAAATAAAAACATTATGTAAAAAATTTGAAAGAAAAGCATTGGGGGCTACTTGTATTCTTGGCTTAACACACATTAGGTGCTCTTTTGAGCAGCCTGGAGAATGCACTATTGACTCAAAATAAAATCCAGTGGCATCATCTCATCATAATGAAGCAACCTGGTGCAACTGTGTGGATCACTGTGGTGCAATAGTGACAACTGAGGCCGATGGCACAAAGCAGTGTGCTATATTAGGCTTTTAGCTAACAAGCGAATACGTGTTTGATCAAATCTTTTTGTTTGTTTTTTTAGTTTTGGTCTTTTTATCGTATACTGTCGGCAACATGAATGATATAAAACATGAGGGAATATATGTATTTACTAGGCATATTGTTATATCAGCAGTACACACGCACGCACGCACAAGCACGCACACAGAGCCGTATTATGACTGGCATCATGTTAGACTGGTGAATAAGCTTTAACACTGAGAGCAGATGAACCATGGGGACAGCCAGGGGGCTTTACTCTAAAACTTGCATTCAACAAGATGAAAAAATTGGAATTAGAATACCAGACCTCCACATGCAGAAGCAAATTATTATTTATCACTTGGATTCTGAGCATTTGAATGTGCATTAGTAACCACTGTCCAACTCAATACACAGTCGTTATTGCAAAAGTCACTGAATATGACATTGATTATGTATTCATGAATATATTACACAGATGATGAATGCTTAAGATGTTATTTGATTACACTGTGTCACACATACTGTCATTTTGGCAGTTTCCCATGTTCCCTAAAATATTAATGTTAGAGTTACACTCACTGTGTTTTTGCATTTTTCTCTGTCACTTTCAATTGTTGCACACACAGCAGGAATATTATGGTTACTTTAACAATGCTGGAGAATCTATGAATACTTAATAAGTGTCTGGTAAAACTGATGTAATGGTGATGTAAGCCACTGAAAGCCATTAGTCAGAACAGCTAAACCTGAAGCCTTTTTTTCTGCTCCATTTCACCTTTTTGATAGTATCCTCACAAGTCTTATACGAGTTCAAAAAAGGGTATATGTGCAGTATATAGATTGTGTGTGTCGTACAGTTTGATTCCCTGTATTTGCATCAATTAAGCATTTTGCTCATTCTCTATGATGGATTAGGACAACTTGTATCTTATATCCAACTGACATAACGCTGAAAGCAGCCTTTCTAGGTTTGTTGGAATAAAATGTTGTCGATCCTTCGCACAGTAGCTCTGAGCTCCACCATACGTTTTCATACAAGGATCTGAGCCTTAATGGAGCTGACACTATCACTTCATGGCTCACTGTATGCACAGGGGCAATCCTTTGATCCCCATCACTTTGAGTGTTGAATGTGAGAGACGCACATATGCAATGGGAGGCATTTGGCCCCCACCGCAGGGGATGCTGATGCACTCAATAGAGCCAATTAGAGCAGGAAGCATTTAGTGATTCATGCAACATTTGACACATCCCAGTGGATCCCTTCCTTCCCATCCTTTATGTCTTTGCTTGCCTCTCTCTCCTCGCTTTCTTACGTTCTCTCTGCCTATGCGTATGTCTCTTACTCGCAAGTGAAAATGAGACTCCTCCATCCTGTTCGACTCCATTAAACCGCTAGCGTGCCTCAGTTCACCACAAATCATAATTTGTTCATGGTGAGAGAAGTATTCAGCATCAATGCGACTCAAGATCAGAGAGTCACATTTAGTTTAATATTCCATACAGAGAGAGAGAGTCAACCTCGATTATTAACACACATCGCAGCTCCAGTCCCAGCATTACAGGGCAGCCAGTGAAAACTTTGCATAAGTCACCTCTTGCACCACACGTGTGTCGCCATCATCATCATCATCATCATCTTGCTGCAGATGGGACATTTCTTGTTGCACGGATAACTGCTTTTTCAATATTTTCTACTCTCATCTCCCAACATGCAATGTGCCTGTGCCTCGACCCCACCGCAGCAGTGGACAAGGTGTCAAATCAACAGTGCAGAAGGTGCAAGGCGGGTTAGTGTGACTTACTGATTCTGTGGTTTTATTCAACCCCAGCCAGACTCCCATCCCCGCCAGCCGCCCTCCCCTTCCTATCCAGACCTCACAATGGGCCACAGCAGGACTTGTCAGCGACTACGGCAGCACATGTTATATTGATAAATTTCACCCGAATTCAGATAAGACAGACCAGCATGTCACTGCGGCAAAAGCTATTCCCCGCATCTCCCAAGTCAACAAGATGGATCTATCGCTGTGCTGGTTTAGTCAAAACCATTCATGTGTTTTTTTTCCTCTGTTTTCAGAAGCTTGTTCCTGAATTTTTGTTGCTGGTAAAAAGAGTTCAGAGTTATTGACAGAGAGCAGAAACATGTAGAAGAAAGGAACTGAAGCCATTGAATTATTTGATATGTTTGCTCTGCTTTTTTTGCTTTTCTTGCTATTACCATCTTTCCATCTTGCACGCTCTCAGAGACCATTATTAGCATGCATGAGTCTTCTATTTCTCAGTGCTCTTGGGGAAGCTCTCACCCGGCGAGTTCATATTTAGTCTCCTGAATGAAACATTCATAACTCAGGTATGTGGTCTCAAAACAATGAGTGCTCCTGCCTTGGAAAGACCTGCATCAATCACAGGCTCCGAGAAGCCAAGCATAAGATAAAAGCAAATGCCCTTGTCAGAGCAATTTGGGCTCAACTCGGGGACAGTGTGTGGGTCACGGTCACCCAGTTCCGCAGCAAGATCTGCAGAATTAACAGCATAATTTGCATTTTCTGGGACCACCCATGTCTCAGTGGGATTTTTTTTTTTTTTTGCCTCTTTGCCGTTTTATCTCTTAAATACACAGAGCCAATGAAACCTCGTGTTAGCTCTGCCTAGTTTATTTTCAGACTTCAGCCTCCCTCAGTTGTGTAACCTACCTCTCATCCCCCACTATTTTTCTAAACGCATTGTGCTGAATTATGGGTATGCATCATGTAATTATTGAAGTAATGCCCACAGAAAAGGCTCTCCCAAGAGGCTCAACTGTTGTTATTGTTGTTATTATTATCATCATTAGTGCTATCAGCATGTCTGCAGAATAAATATTCTGGCTCTCAATTGTAGGACAATTGCTGATTAATCCAGTACAAACAAGGCCTTGCAATTTGTGCCTCAAGAACAAGCACAAACAGCTCCTCTTCACAGTAACCACCTCTATCTCATAGCACATCAGCCCTTTTCCTACACTCCCCCATCCTCTTCAGTGCCGTTGAATCTCTAATTAAACCACTAACAAGAGAAAAGGGAGCACTCTGGGATGCTCTGAACACCCAGCGATAAACCTTTGTGGGAAGCTAACAAGAAGCCCCCACACACACCCATCTCCGTCATCCTCCGTGCTTCTCTCATGGACTCCAATGATCTGCTTTGATTGTATTAAACAGTGCATTTCAATTTGCAGTCCAGCTGAGATTCAGTCAGACCCCCTACCTCTTAAAATTTCTCATGCCTGCAGGTTTCCATGCATCAAGTGGAGGAAGCTACACAGAGGAAAAGTACAGTTTAGATCCCCAAATATACCTATAAAAAAAACCCTCATTTGATACATCCATGGACTTGTGATCACGTAAAGGAAAAATGAAACCTTATCCCCTGGCTCTGTTATACTGTGGGGAACATTTTGCTGGGATAGTTTGGCCTCGCTTGTCTTTTTAGAGGCAAATCGGTGGAAATGAATGCAAAGTTGTTCTTACTTAGCAAATTTATCCCCTGATTAAACATGCCTGTCCTCATAGGATTGGTCTGCAATGCTACCTATCCATGAGGCACAAGGAATCCCAGAATAGTTTGATGGTTTGAGGAGAATAAAAATTATGTGAATCATATTCTTTGGTCTTACTGCTCACCAGATCACAACCTAATTGAATATTTTTAAAAGACTAAGGACCACTCATCACTGTCCACTAGCAACATCCAAACATCAAAGCAAACAATCTCTTTTAGAAGCACAGCGTTGCCTCCCTCCAGTAAAAGTTAGAGATTTGGAGAATCCCTGCCAAGACACACTGAAGCTGTTCTGGTGATGCTTTGCAGCCTAGGTTAGCATGCAATCCATGTGCTGTTTGGCTGTCTAACTTCTCCCCAGTGAAGGAGAAAAGGCAGCGCCTCAAGGTCTCCTTTGCGATAAAGAAAGGGAGCAGGTGAAAACTGAAAAAAAGGAAATTAGTAACAGTCTGCTTTGTCATGCACACACATTGGCAATTGTTGCATCCCAGGAGATTCGCATGCTCCAAATTGTTTGGCTTAAAAACACAATTCTGAACAAAGTGAAGCAAAACAATATTATACATGCTTGAAATTACCCGGTAAAGTGCCAGCTGGTGTATTTAGCTGAGCTCTTCTTCCAATAAAAATGTGTTCAAAATTTGTTCAAATGTGAAAGAAATGGCCTGAGATTTTTTTAAACTGTCTGGAATACTTACATACTCTACGCCGAAGATGTTTGTGTTGTGTTTCCCTACTGTTCACACGGGCCGGTGGTGTGATCCCTTCACTACCCACAGCTACCACAAACCAAATATTACCTTCCACTGGTTAAGAACATGCAGTGTGTGATTTAAAAAAAAAAAATACTAAAAACTAAAACTAAACAAAAGTAAAACACAGGAACAACACATTTTTGAGTTGATATTGATAGCATGTTAGCAGTTCAGAGTTGGCTGCTTATTCTATATCCAGCAGATCCATTTGAAGTCATGTTTCTGCCCACCTGCTGAATCCAAGTCTAAACATTTCACTCTGTGCTTAGCTCTGTTGTCGAGGTCCAGCTTTTCAGCTATTTTTTCCATTGTGTATACCCTCAAAAGCTGAGATTTCCCGCTTGCTGTAAAGCATCTAGATTTTGGTTGTGTGTCTGTCTTCTTTTCCCCCTGAATAATAAGTTTTGTTTACTTCTTGACATGAGAAAACACCATAAAAACGTGAAAAGACTGAACAAACCTAGGGTAACAGCCTTGAAATCCTTCAGTGTAATAACAAAGCATGTACCGTACACCCACACTGTGCTGTCTGTTATTTTCAGACTCTGCCTATGCAAAACCTTACTCAGCATCTCTGACCGTGGCTATTTCCTGTCTCTGTGCAGGATGCATTTGTGATGCAGACGCATGTCACCTTTGAATGAGTGTAGGTGTTTAAGTGTAGGTGTTATTGATGAGAGATGGAGAGGAGGAGGAGGGCCGGTTTAGTTGTGACAAAAGTGAGATAGAATTAAAATAGGCTTGGTTGCTGCCTTCCCTCTTTCTTTCTTTCCTTCCATCCTACCTTCCTCCTCCTCCTCCTCCTACTCCTTATCCTCTCTGTGACTCTGTGGGTTCTCTCTCCTATTTAGCAGGTAGCTTTTTGTGATAAATGAGCAGCAGCTGAGTTGGACAAACAGAACAGAGAAACTGTATTCGGCAGTAAAAAGTTTCCTTATTTCAACCGTCACCTTTTTATACTCACCTTTCATTCTGTGTAAAAGTTAAGTAGAGTAGGTGACTGTTTGGAGGTTAGAAAAAAGTGAGGGAGGGGGCATTTCTATGTCTGGCTAAATGGAAATGTTGAGAACTGGCACTCACATACTGTACCTGCTCTCATAGAAGAAAGCTGTGAAAGCCGAATGCCTACTGATGCCAGGAACAGGCTCATTTTCTCACTGAGATGAAGGGGGGAAAAAATGTCTTTCAACCTGCATCCGCTCTTCCATGCTGAGAACAAGGGAACCTTTCACTTGAAGTGGAGTATTCAAGAGAAAGAGAGAATGAGAGAGAAACAGAGAGGGGAAGGAAAAAGGGAAAGTGAGCGAGGCACTGAGCTTGGTTTGGGAACCATTTCATCACTCATTGTGCCTGACTGTCCCACTGCTCGGGCTCGGCGATGCCAGCCGCTCGAAGGAAAGTGTCCTGCTGAGTGCTGTCTATTGGCTGCCACTCCGAGAAGATTTGGGGAAATATAAAATGGGCAAATTTGCATAATACAGTCTTCATTTCTGCTGGAGACAATTTTTCTTAAACTTCTCAACCCTTAAGAAAAAAACCCACCACTTTCAGGCATTAGTGATTCTGCTAATGTTGCTCAGCACCTGTGAACTGAGCTGAGATTGAAAGGGTATTGTCAAACCTGCCATTTAACCACGCTTTGGTTCCAATCCAGTTTCTGACTTCAATTCAGACACGGGGACATTTTAATTGGGAAACAGCTTTACCACAGCTGACCCACCGTACTGCAAACTGTGGTTTCAATGACTCAGACAGAAGCTGCGCAGCTCTGCTCTTTTCTTGCCCTGTATTCAGCTTTCTTTTGTTCACCATTCACTTATCTGGTAATAAAACCTGATTTAATCTTTCCTAAATAGCTATAAATGTTCCCTTATAAGGATTTTTGCCTGGAAGCAAACATATCTGTTTGTGGTCAAGGGTCTGTTCACTAATTACCCAAGAAAAAGACAGATTTCTTCACAGCAAGAACTACAAAGGGTCACCAACACAAGGCCTTCATTATGCCACAGCCCCATACATCAACCAGGCTGACAATCTCCAGTGTTTCCAAAAAAATAAATAAATAAATGTAAAGCCATTTCTGAAAAGGTTAGAAGGGGCTCCGTCTGCCTGCCTCTGCGTCAACCTTTTTTCAAGGTGAGCTCCCTGGCGCTGTCATAATTGAAAATTAAGTATTTGCCGCAGTATAATTAAACGGTGACCTTTGAACCTAAACGAGACCTCAGACGCATATTAAGAGATTAGGGGACCTGGATCCGTTCGCATACATGCTCTGGCGCTATGGGCACTCGCCTCCACACGCATACAATGAATTTGTTAACAAACAGTGACAGTTTCTTAATTATCACCTTGCCTGAGTCGTCAAAACAAACCCTTCTGCATCACCTTTCGATTTCTGCAGCCAATAAGTCTTAAGAATTTCTCATTTATTTTCAATTAATTATCACTTAGCACCATAAAGGTGATGGTAATGACATGGATAAGAGCTTCATGGCTATTCGGGGGCTAATTCAGAGGGGCTTAATTTGTAACTTTCAGTATTTGGTGAAGAGGAAAGAAAGTTGCTACTCTGTCACTGCTGTGAAAAAATAGTTTGTTTATAATTCTCACATTTTTGGGAAAATGTGGATGTTTTTGACAAGCTTTCATCAAGCAATGGCCTGTATTTGTATTTGTATAGCACTTTACTAGTCCCTAAGGACCCCAAAGCGCTTTACACATCCAGTCATCCACCCATTCACACACTAATGTGTAGACAAGTAGAAACATCGAGTCCACAAATAAAACTGAAACAGATTAATCAGGGTAGCACTGGAATATCTTTTGAAGTGCTCACAAGTAATAATTCCATTTGCTGACCACATGTCTTCCATCTAGTCTCACTCTGCAGAAAACTGTGAAATGCTATTACAATATTACTTTCACTTTTATAGATCCCTAATGAGTGCTAAATTAAAGTGGGAGGATATTTTAAAATGTGGAACCAAGAGGGAAATGCCACAAGCCTTTTCCTGTTCTAGCAAATAGAATCATTAATGGAGTTTGGACATTCTTTTAGAAATGTTAACATAAATATGATTAACAATTACAGATGTTGCCATTTTTTCTGCTCATATATCATTTTGCATTAGTTTAATAATGCTCATTTAAATCTACTTGACTGTATTTCGTTTTGGTTTTTTTGCACATTGATTTATTCTATAGGAAAACAAAGCCTATGCTGGGTGTGGCAAAAAACAAAAAACAAAACAAACAATCTGTAGACAAACATGAGAAGTGGTAACAATATGAAAACAGTACATACTGATATGCGCTACTTGCCCTGCTGTTGATATAGAGTTTGCACATTTCTCTGCAGGTGAAATGGCAGATACTCTTTGTTAGTATTAGCATCACTTAACTGGGATTATCACAAAACCATGACACTCGCTTCAATGCTTTTACAGAAACTGGGCAGAGATTGTGATGCGTGATGCTTTGAGCTCAGGAGTGGTTTAAATTGATTAACATGCAGAGTCTCCTACTTAACCGGAGAGGAGGGCTGCATTTTTTCAAAAAAAAAAGGAAAATCACAACAGCTCTTAATCTTGGCCCAGAACAAAGGCAGGGCAAGGAAAATCAATAGCATTAGAATGTAGTTCTTACACCCACTTATCTTTCTCTCATTCTGAAATATAAGGAGAAAGAGAAGAGGAGCCTTGAAAAGCTTAGCGCATGATATAAGCCAAATGTCAGCAAGCTGTATGAAGTCAGGAAATGTGCCTTGGCCCACAGGGAACCCTTAGAGCAGCAAAAGACCAGCCATTCTCCCAACCTGCTGCCTCAATCAGAGACTGAGTGAAATCTTATGATATCGAGTGAAGTTTAGACTTAAGTGTTTTTCCTAAAGCACAACCTTATTCACTCACTGCATGAGAAATATTTCAATGACATATTACACTTCATTTTGTATCTCTCGCCTCTGTCCACTGCTGTATATAGCCGCCTGTGCAACAGGGATAAATCACTTCCCAGCTAGCTTATTACATGAAATGAAGGAATTCATCATGGTGACAGTTGGCCATTGCGAGGCGTTCACTGTGATTTATCTGGGAGAAATTGATTGATTCATTAACACTGAGTGAACAGTGCTTTTGCTGTGGGGGCAGCGTTGCGTACCTTGCTGCGTGTCGCTCTCGCTCTGTGTGTTGGACGAACACATTTTATGGAGATTTCAGCTGGGTGTCCCCTGTAAAAGCATGCGGGGGCTTCTGCATTGCAAGCTTAGCTCATTAACTGGCAAGTATGGTCAGTGGCCCAGAGCTGGGAGCCAGTACTTTGTGGCGAAGAACACAGCGTTCCTAATTAGTTCACCCATATGCCTTCCAACATGATAACCTGTGTGTTTTAATGTGACAATAGATCCTAAAAGTAAAGTGCCCAGGACCACAAGTGCGTCTGCTGGTCTGCTGCTTCTGGCAAGATTACGTTTTGCTTGACTCCTGCATTTAGTTTAGTGTAGTGTGTGGGTCAAGATTTGTTTATGTGCCTTCACGAAGAAGATTTGTGTACAGACCTAATTACAAAAAAGCTGGGATGCTCCGTAAAATGTCAATAAAAATGGAAAGCAATGGTTTTCAAATCTCATAAAGCCATATTTTATTCACAGTGGAAAACAGAAAGTATGTCAAACTTTAAAATTGATGCATTTTATTATTTCAGGAAACATATGTGCTCATATGATCTATGTGCGTAAGGGACACAGGGCATTGCCTGTGATCTCTAGGCCCTCTGATAGCACTGTACTAAAAACAAATCGAGGAGGGAGCCTAAGGGTACATCTTTCAACATCTTACAATGGCTGTGATTGCAGCCATTCCCCAACTCTCTATGAATGTGTATAGGAATTTCTTTTACTTATGTATTAATCACATTATTTTATTGTATAACGCCTTGGTGCCACTGGATTTTAACATGTCTGACACTCATACAGTAAGACAAATGGTGGGGGTCTAGTAGGAAGTTGGGGGAAGCAGACCACTCCACAGGAAGAACCTCTTTCAGGACTCTGGGAGGTAGCAAGGGAGTGTGAACCTTAAGGTGTGAAACAGCTGTGTACTGCCTTTTGTTCCTGGAGAAGGTATTTAACTGAGAGCCATGCTAGGCTCAGGGAGACTCTGCTGACCGTCTGCCCCGCGGTCATGCAGGCTCTCCACAAGCTTGGTTGTCTGTTCTTTGTGTGTTTGGATTAAAGAATGTTAGCTACCGCTCACCGCTCGTCTGCAGGCTTTATTTAAATGGAAAACTTCCACAACAAATGGTACTGATGGCCACGACCATTGTTCAAAGACCATTGATCAATGGTTATTGATCCATGTTGCATATTAATGATCAAGGAACTGACTTTCCAGCCCATTGTTCTTTCAGTGGTGCTAGTTTCAGTCATTGTGCAAAGGTACTGTTTATAAGATTGGGGAAACCTGCAGTCAGCTGATACTGAAGAAGTCATTTGGATGAGTGACAAAACGCTTCTCCCACTGAAAACGCTACGTCCAGATGAACAGAATCTACCTTTTGGGATTCGGGACTGATAACTCGTTAGAATCAGACAAGAATGGGACAAAATTGCTGTCCCAAAAGTTCAGCAGCTACTCTATGGTCTGTGTAAGACGTACCCATGACTGTTGTTATAATAGATTATAACGTATTGTTAATAAAATATGGGTTTATGAGATTTTCACACTGTTGCATTCTGTTTTTATTTACATTTTGCAAAAGTGTCCCGGCTATTTTTGGAATGCAGTACTTAAACGGCCCCATTGTAAAAAGTAAAAGTTAGGAGTAACTGTGTTTAAGTTATGGTAAATGGCCTGCATTTGTATAGCGCTTTACTCAGTCCCTAAGGACCCCAAAGTGCTTTACACTACATTCAGTCTTTCACACACTGGTGATGGCAAGCTGCATTGTAGCCCCAGCTGCCCTGGGGTGCACTGACAGAGGCGAGGCTGCCGGACACTGGCGCCACCGGGCCCTCTGACCACCACCAGTAGGCAAACATGGGGTTAGTATCTTTATTCCGTTTCTGGGTTTTTATCTAAGATAGTTATTTTTAAGAAATTGTTTTACAGTCTTCTTTGCAGCCAGATTGTGCATCAATAGTTCTGTGATTGAAATGTTTTAGTGTTCCAGCAGGAGTGACCCATAGTCATGTCCCTCTTTATCTTTTGAAAGAGAAGTAAATAACACAGTGGCAAAGGTTTGATTTTTGATCTGTCCTCTAAATAAACAAAAAAAAAACAAAACCCTGAAATGTTTTAGTTACAGTTGTGACACAGCGAGTGACAGACGTAGACTTCATGAAAAATGTTGGGGAAAAGGAGGTTTATTATATTGTATTATATAAGGAGAAAAACCAGTATGCTGAGCTTGCCCACTGGCAACCTCATAATTCATATTCAATGTACGGTAGAGTACAAAATGCAGGAAATCATCTCAGTTGAGCACCTCAAATAAAAAAAGGATTTATATGACCACATTTTAAAAAAATCTAATTTTGGGGAAAAAAGGTTGAGCTACTTTCTTGAGAATAAAGTCAAAATGTGGACATTAAAGTTGCTGTTTCAAGTCAGACTGCCACCGCTGCTCAAGGTTTAACCTCTATAAAATGCCTTGTGTAGATGAGTTAGTGAAATTGTACTTCACAATGAGTTTTATTAACTTTACTGGAGTATTTATTTTTCTAACAGCTTTTTCCTTTAACTTGTTACATTTTTACACAAATATCTGTACTTTCTACTCCTTACAACTGTATCATTTAAACGATTTATTATCAGGGGGTTGTGTGTGTGTGTGAACAAGAGCAGGTGTGTGTAAGTTCAGCATCTAGCTAGCGCTACAGAAGAGGAATTGGGCATAAAGGGAGTTTCTACAACATTTCTATCAACTCAACAAACATCAGCAAACACACAAACTGTTTTTGTGCAGTTTGTAGTAGTACTGTGTTGCTAGCTAAAGGTCCAGCTGCTGTATTTCCTGGAAGAGAAAAGAATGAGAGTTCACCTCATTCAGACATGGAGAAAGATGTAGGAAAAGACAGGACAGGAGAGGAAGAAGAGATGTTATATCTCAAGGTAAGGCGCTGCTCAGTGATGCTTCATAAACTGCAGATTTGAAGATTACATGTAATGTCAGCATTTAAATTGTATATTGTATTTGTATATACATTTTATATTTTAATTTTGTGAGACTTCCTGAAAAATAAATAAAGCTATAATAACTTTGTGTTATTCGAATGTTGCATGAAAAGACTGGGTAGTTTAGTACAGGTTAAACAGGTTAGCTTGAATTAATGTGGTGAATCCAACACACTGTATTGGACTGGTGCACGGTGGCTGTTGTGCTTATCGTCAGTGTTGGGTTACATCAAGTGTTGCAGAAATTAATTTACATTTCAGCTGATGATGCTTACATTCATTGACTGAATTCAATCGTTATACCAACTTTATACTGTCTACTAGAAAGACAATACACAGTATACTGTTGGAAATGGAACTCAGCCAAGATAGCTGGGAAACATCTGCTTATGTCTTTTTGAATTGTGTTGTGCAAATCCACAAAGAGCAGCAGGTCAGCTGATCACAGCTTGTCCAGTGAGAAAATCTACTGGAGCCAACAACAGAAATTATTGTGAGGTGTTAGTATTTTTCCCACGTTGAACCATTACAACAGATCATAGTGTTCCCTCACTTGACAAATCTCACTTTAACCACTAGCTGTTCTCATTTTATGTGTGGTTGCAAAGTCATCCTCTACCATGTAGGCAACAAAAAAATAAGTTTTTACATTTATTTTTATTCCCTAAAAAACAGATTCAAGCTGAGTACATTCATTAGAATTAGAATTTAGATTCAAATAACATTTGTATTCTCATGTACTAATAATATATTTGTATATATGGCAGAAGGTCCAGTTACCTGTGCATAAAAGTACCAAACAGCCGGATGGTTGCATCTCCCTGAGCCTGGTTCTACAGAATAATGTCTATACTTTCACCACCTCTGCCAATGGTTACACCCTCATGTAGTAAAGAGGGGTCCCTAAAATGTGGTCCTAAATAACTGTAGATTTTGTTTGTCTGTGGTTATTTAGATATTAGTTGGTCAGTGAAATATTTTATTTGGGTGGGTTGCCATAAAATCTTGCAGAGACATACAAGCTCACCAGAGGATGAGGTGCAATTACTTTTTGGTCTCCTGATTTTTTTTTTATCTGATTGCACCACACTATTGATATTTCTGTATTTGTAATGAAATACCTCACATTTTTTCTTTAATATAACCTGCCATGGAATTTGATACAGAAGTGTACGTTCCCCTTAATCTTTCATACCCGACCAATACTTGTTGTGTGTTGGCCTACTGGCCAAACAAATGCTCACTTTCACCATTTAAGTTTATTGCATATATTTGTCTGACACCATGCACAGAAGTATTGTTCTAGTGCTATATGAATAGGCCATTAAATTAAGGTAAAGGAAACATTATGTGTGTTAACATTGTCACTGATTTTAGCATTTAGAGAAAAGTGCTCCCTAACTGGAATACAGATGCTAGCTAGCAGCTAGCAAAAGAAAAAAAAAAAAAATAGCTACTGAATTCCTTTAAAGAGATTAAGTGATTAACATTTCTGTGTCTTCCTTGACCTCATATAGTCTCTGTAAGAGATGCTTAGAGTAGGTACTGTACATTCATTCTGGGGATTAGAAACAAGACTTAGACCACACGCTGCGGCTATGTTCTCCCCTTTTATCTGAGCCCTCCAGCCGATGCTAACAGAGGTGTTTAGGGCAGAGAGGGCACGCCAAGCTCCATTTGTGACGTCAACAAAAGGCTGCACTAGTCTCAGGATGCCACATGCCAAATTTGACGGCGATTAATTAAATTCCGAAGAAAGCAGGCGGGTCCTAAGACATTTCAGTTCTGAAAAGTGTTGGCATCTGCCGCAGCTGCAGCAGTTCTGACAAAGACAGATAGGAGACGTTTTAAACAAATTTAAACAAGCTGCCGTCTTGTGCAGCTAAGCAGCCGAATAAATCTGCCTTTAAAAAACCCAAATAATGCAGCATTTCACTGTCGCAAA
Source organism: Pundamilia nyererei (assembly GCF_000239375.1). Lineage (NCBI taxonomy): Eukaryota > Metazoa > Chordata > Actinopteri > Cichliformes > Cichlidae > Pundamilia > Pundamilia nyererei. The sequence goes on along the minus strand of NW_005187443.1, from coordinate 119,200 downwards.
ATGCCATCAGTGGAGAAAATGGGTAAATAATAGAGCTCTTTCAGAGTGTCCATGGAGATAAACAGAGGAGTGTCATAGAACAGTACAGTAACTATTGAGGATTTACCTCCCGCTTATTGTGATCAACCATCTGTTGCTGAGCCTTGAGAGCTGCACTCTAATTTGATTTGTGTGCTAGAAACAGCTGGCAAATATTGTTATTGCATTTTCTTCCATTTAGAGTGCATAGGTGTTGACAGAGCAGAGCAATAATGTGAAAATTAATATACAAATTACCTCGTGATGATATTAATCAAAGACACACTTCTTTGCAACAGTGTCAACCAGAAGACAACCACAATTCCATTAGTTGCCATTTAAGATGGTGTGTTTTTTTTTAATGATCAATACATCTGCAATAATTGTCCCAACAGTGCCATTCTGAAAGTCAACAGCAGCAGAACGCAGACGCATTTCCTCTATGAGAATGTTCTTCGTCTAGTCCCATTTTCATGTTTTTTTTTAAATCTCAAGAGTCCTTTTAAATAGAGTGGTCACTAAACCTCACTGACTTCTAGTCTCTGACCTTGAGAAGTGATAACCAGTGCATGCTGTTTTCAAAAGCATTGCAGTTCAGATGCAGTGTCGCTGCATACGCTTATACACTCTGCTGTTGGAGACGTTCTTAATGAGAGACGAGAGACACAAGAAGGGAAGACGGGCTGTGAAAAAAGTGGAATGGAGACATTCAAAGAAAAGTATTAGAGTGAAAAATGGTGCTGCATTTTGTGCAGGCGTGTGTGTGTGGGGGGGTTATGTGTGTCTTTGAGAGACCCGAAGAGGAGCTTATGAGTCTCTAACAAGCAGCTTCATCAGAGTGAGGAATGAGCTGCCAAGCAGGATCTTTCTTTTGACCTACCTTGGAGAGCAGCGGCTGGATGGATGGACAGGTGGGTGGATAGATGGATGGAGAAAGACAGAACAGAGAGAAATAGGGAGAGGATCTACTGAAGTGCAGTGCAGAGGCTCCTTTCTTCATTGCATGTCAAGGCAGTGTCTGTGTGCCGGGAGACAATCACTTATCTGCTTGCTCTGATCCCACAGTCACAACTTGAAGCACCACCAGTACACAGGCAATGACCAGGGAAATGATGCAGCAGACATGATGGATAAAGAGGATGCACACTGCTGCTTTTGGCATCATATCAGCAATACCTCGTCCAATAAGTTGTCCGGTGAAAGGCAGATTCCAGTTTGGAGAAGTAGTTAAGGTGAACCTTTATGTACCTGAAAATTGTATTTAACCTTTTTTTATCCCGTGGATGAAATATTAACTAAATGTCAACGTGATTTCGTTTTTCCAATATATTTATTTTTTCTTTGAAGAGAGATTTTCTCTGGCAGCTGCTTTTGCTCTCTCCCTCTCCTTCCCTCTCTCACTCCATCACAGAGCTCAGTGCATGCACTGCCATTAGTATGCACACTAAGTTCAGTCCCAATTTGATGTGCAGCCACATGATTTCACAGTCCACCCCGGTGGCACAGATCAAATTTACAGGTATGTAGAAGCAAGACTGATGAGGAGATTCAGATTTTCATTTTATCTCTACATAAGGTTTTCACAGTTACAGTGCTGTAAAAAGCTCAAATACACACACCCAGTATGTGAACACTGTGTTAATGTTCATGCAATCATTCCAAAACCGTTTGGTCTTTTGCCACAGTACCAACATATTATTCAAATTTGGGGGCAACAAGAATACAAAAAGCATGAAAAACTGTTTTCTAAGCTTTTATCTAGTCTGTCTGTTTCTTTGCACAAAGGCTCCTAGTCAGTGAGAATGACCTTGAGAATCGAATGTAGCCACGAGTTCAAAACAAGTCATGATTCTAATCTCTATAATTAATGGCTACAAGAGGCTGTGTCATTCATTACAGCTGATATTTAATCTCGTAGACAGGGAATATTTTCTGTCAGTGAATCAAAGCATGTTTCAATCCATGCATGATTCTTGTAGAGGACTGCTTTGGGAGATGAAGTACCCACTCTCACTCCAATAGGGAAGCGCAAAAGTTAGAGAGTTTGCATTACACCGGCTTCATTCAGCAAGCCAATTCAGTCAGTTTCCACGAGAAACGAAAAACCTTTAATTGCAAGATTATCTCTGCACATGCATAAAACACAGTATTCATATGAAAATACTCAAAAGTAGCAAAGCATTGATTCAAAAAGATGTCAATAGTTGGGAAAGTTTCTGCGGGGAAGCAGAGTAAGCCTCAGCCCATCATTTTTGGGCAACAAATCATCTCACTTATTGCTCTGCTACATGACTTATTTTCTGCGTTGTGGCGTCAACAATAGAAATGGATGATACCGAAGCAGCTCTCCCACTTGCGTTACCACATCAAGATGTTATCTCCCGCTTAAAAGCTTATCAAGCAAACAGTAATGATGCTGAGTGACTGAATTGTGTGTTTTGATGGATATCGCTGTGAGTAATCTGACACCAAATTGTGTTCCACTTCTCATATTGTGCCGATTTCAGAGCCTGCAAACAACCGCGCTGCCCTTCTCTGCTAATTCGTAACCTCGCCCCCCCCCCCCCCCCCCCCCAATCTCTCAGCTCACTTATCGTCATTCGTCATAGTTTTGAATTTTTTTTCCCCACAGGTAGAGAAATGGGTTGAAAACCCATTTCAGTGCTCTGTGACAGAAAAATAGATCATCATTGTCCGATTTCTGTTTGGCCCACAGTTAATCTGTTGTACAGTGTGTACCGTGCTGTACTTTCAGTAGTCTCTATTTTGCTCCAGTGATAGGACTGAAAACCTGTCTCTGACGTTTGCGCTAAGCTTTTGTAAGAAGGATAATTAGCATCTACAGTAGAAAGGAAAATCATAAAGGATGATGAGTATTAACAGTGGGGACTCCTTTCATTGTACAATTTCCCCACAGTGGCTACAATTACTGTAATCACTACAGTGGTGAATGTAAGGAGAAAGCATTTTCTTTATGATACTCCGTCTACTGGAAATATGTGTTCTGCTGAAAAATAATAATACTAATAACGATGATAACATGTCACATGATGTAACATGATGTAACTTTTCACAAGGTAAAAGCTGACTTTTGCTTTTACTAAATAGCCATGCTCGAATGCAGGGAGAAAAGCTGGGAAATGTTTTCCACATTATCAGACAGGCAGTGTTTTTGCTACAAGACATTTACATAATTACTCTTTGTTGGACACACAAACTTAATAGGATGGCCAGATATCTGTTGTTGACAGACAAGTCAAAATGTTAAAAACTGATAAAAGAATGAGGAAAAAAAACAATGATAATAAAATATTGGCGTAAACACAATTGCTCTGTAATCCTGACCATACCAATACAATATAACCAAAAATATGATCTGATGATATAAATATCAGATATTTCGTTTTTAATTTATCAAATTTTCACCTCAGTATGAAAAAGTAAAATAAAAAGTAACACCTACAGTTATTTATTCAGAAAACTGTCAGCAGTAAAATTAGTGTGAGTTTATGGTCTGTCATCTACAAGCAGGTATGGAAAAAAACGCTGTTACCGTAGTAACTTAGAAAAAAGAAAAAGAAAGAAAGAAAAACCCAATGGTGAATTGTAGCTCTTAGTGACAGCTTCATGCTCCTGTGTTTTTCATAGTCCACACACTCTCTTGTCCTTGCTGCCACCATGATCAAGGTCAGCAGCTAAATGCCAATTCTGACATCGTTACTCTGCATTGTCATTCAGAAGAGAAGTTAGCACGTTGATTTTTTTTTTCCTCTTTTGCTCTAAGGCTGATTGTCACATGGAAATTGGTCTGTGTAAAAATGATCAGTGTTCTGCTGTACAATTATCACCTTACCAATGTATCATTTTAAAAAGGCAATATTTATTTAATAATGGGTATAATGGGCTAAATTACTTGTCAGGCAATGGTGCTGGAGCTCAATAGCAAACACAAGCCTGGCTTGTAGAACATGTGAAAGAGCAGCTAGCAGTTGTTCATAGATTCAAATGAATGAAATACATGGAGTTGATGGTGCAAGCATGCCGGTAAGAAGGTGGACTTGTGCAAAATCATACAAAGCCCATATTGCTCAGCTTCATGAAAAGTGGGCAGATTATTTGCACAGCAAAGTGCCATTTTTCTGCATACACTACTCTGGGAATTTTTGCATGCATCCATAATTTGATGTTAAGTGCCTGCTGATGCATTATGCAGATTAGATAATGCATTATGTGTAATTCAAGCAGACCATAACTGAACCCAGGATGACATTCAAGGTCCTCATGCAGAAATCCGGATATGGCGTTGATTGCTGGTTCGGCCAGCTACCGGCTTCCTTGCATCACAATTCCTCCACTGCTCATTGTGTATCACGCAGGATTCAAAATAGACCTCTTGACCGACAGCAGGTGCACCCTGTGTTCTATAAAACAATCCCATCGAGTTTTGCAACTTTACTTTCAGCAGTTTTCTTTTTCCTTTTTTGGAAGAGGTGAACTGAAACTTATGGTCTGCTTTCAGGCCATTCTGCAGGGATCATGGCATCCAATTGTTTTGTCTGGGTAATGCCGCTTTTTGAAGGCTACTCTATGGTGCTGTTCAAAAAGGCAGTTTTGTGATTTTGAATGGACAATTTAGTTGCTCATTTCACCATCCGACTCTCATTTAGAGTGAGCAGTGACCTGTGTCATATGGACACTGAATGGAGGTCAGGCACCGCTAACTGTACTGCTGGGTGCAGTAAAAGACAGAGAGGTACAGCTACACCTGCGGGCCTAGACCCAGCAGTCGTGTTGACTTGTAATGACATAGGGTTAGACACATGCAAGGGACACAACTGACGAGAGGAATAAACTGAGAAACACAATGTGATAAAGCAAGGTTTGCTGACTTGATCCAATGCATTTTTTCACAGGCATGTAAACACAGTAAATTTTGTGCAATAGCGTTTCTGGCACAGCTCTGTACTATTTCTGGCTTCACCCTCCTGTCATGGAAATAAGATAAGCAAGGTATAAGTGAAGAAATGCCAACCATCTCTGCCCTTGCAAAATATGAGTACCATGTAAGAGAGTATCCGCCAAAGATATGCATACACCTGAAAGACCAGAAGTAGGCTACATTCTGCATATATTTACCATAATCACTTTCCCCCCTTTTTCATCAATCTGTGAGGTAACTTTTCACAACTTTTAATGTGTTTCCTTCTGAGATTTTAGTTTATTTTTTTGCCTTTTCTTTTTTTAACTACCAGCTATTAGTTTTCATTGCATTTCTCAACAACTATGTGGGTAATAAAAGCTTGAATTGACATTTAGGCTATAACGGTTGTCATCCATCCCTGTAGTACCCACCCCCCTCCCCCTTCGCTGGGGTTGAGCTTGGCAGTGGGTCTTCTTGCGGCGGTCCATGACACGGAGAGTTATATATGCCAGGGTATTACAGAGCCCTTCTTAATCCGGTTTGTCATGCTGCTCCCTCCGGAGTGGGGTAATTTCATGGTGCTGAACTGGTATTGATAGAGCCTTGGTAAATGAGGCACGCAGCAATCGTTAACTTTAATAACCATAAAGATGTGAGCATTGGAGTCATACAGGCCCACGAGAGGAAACCCATACAAGTGATTAAGAATCGACCTGTGCCGTGGCCAGCATGCACCTTGCATCTCGTATTTGTACTAATGGAATTACCTGTTAAAGATGTCAAGACTATTACCACCAATGGTGCAATTACTGCAATATACTTTTCCTATTCAGTAAACTGGAGCCTATTTCGGTGCACTCATGCATGAAGAGTGTCTGTCTGTTAAAGCAGAGTGCATTAGATATGTTTATTTCTATTTTTTCCTTAGGTTTCTACTCATTTATCAAACTCCATCCATATACAGTTTCTGTAAATTCCACCTGTGGTGGAGTGGTATTCAGTATTCTGTGAGGGCATAGCTAGACTTAGGAGTAAGCTATACCAGCAGAGGGGAAAAAACAGCATTCATTCATGTGACTCCAGTATAACTGGGTCAGTGGTTCTGTCAGTCAGCTTGAGCTCTAGAGCACCCCACCCCCCTGTTTGCTACCCCTCTGTCCCTCACGTTTGTGGTAGCTCCAGGCAAGACTATAGCTGCAATGCCCACTTGTTTGTTTTCTCCCATTACTGTGGGTTATGCTGCCTCAGGAGGAAAGTGAAATCCAGGCCACAGACGGGTCAGTGAAAACCAGCCAAAAGCCTTCAGACTGGCTGAGGTCAGACAAACTATACGGATCACTGCAATAGGGGCGGATGGGCACTTGATAAATGGTGAATGCACTCCAGCTCCTGATGCATCAGTGACATGTAGGTCAAAATGGTTTTAGACTGGAAAAACAATGGTCAACAATGCCTCAGATTAATTTCTTATAATTTTTCTTCATAAAAGGTTCCAAAGCTGGAAATACTTCAACTGCTCCAACATCTCGAAGCCTGTCTTCTTGAGGCAACTTTTATTATTCATTGGTAAAAGTCTTATTGGTTTTCTAAGAAAGTAACTAGGGCTCAGGCATGGAAGTATGAGGTGCATTCAAATGGTTCCATGACTGGGATTATAAAAAGTAAAAGACATTTCTAATTTAAATGTAGCTGCTCTCCCCTTGGATGTAAGGCTGTGCAGCTACAGTATAAACCATTCCCAGTGCTCCTATCAGCACAATCATCAACATACTGGTGAGGAGCCAGCTGTGATTGTGAGGGCCATGAAAGACCACCTATCATATCACTTACATGTTCCATAAGGTGTGTTTAAACGTTACCCTAAGTCCACTAAACTTGATGTTTAAGCAACGAAAAGAAATTCTGATGAGCGTCATTAAACATATAATCAGAGGGACAGCTGGCCCACAGCCACTTTGATGCCATTGTTTCTTCAAACAAGTCATTAATATACTCACTTTTTTTTTTATTTCCCAAAGAACATAAAACTAATCATGACAAAGCATACTTTGAACTTTTAAGTCTAATGAAATGCGTCTGATTGAAAACAGAAGCTTTTGTTTTTTTGTTTTTTAAAAGGAGGTCATTTTCCATTATGCATGATTTGACTGAAAGAAAAGTTGACAGACACTAACTTGACAAACAATCTGCTGCTTGATAAAACTTTGTGAGGGTTTGAATTGACTTCTCTGGCTCACAGTACAAGGTAACTTTGTTCACTTGTGAGGAAAAAAATAAGGCGACTGCAAGAGTCTCAATTTGTCCTCCAAATGTGCATCATTTTCAGCGCTAATTTAAAATGCTGCTCTCACTCTGCTTCCTAAATGCAAACTGGGTCTCAAATTTACATTTTAGCTCTACATGCATCTACATTTATTTACTGACAAAGGGAACCATAATTCCTTTTGCCACCTGAGATGTAAATTGACAATTAAAAGTTCTGAGACTGTGGATAGCTGTCATTTACCCAGAAGCACCAGTGAGCAACAACAACAACAAGCTAAGGAAAATGAAAGAACTGCAAGAAAATTGTGGTTGATGCAACACCTGCCTGACAAAACAAAATAGGGGCTCTGGCACGCAAGCCGAAGCAGCAAGTGTGCGCTGATTAAGTTGTTATGATGAGTCCTTGAGAAGCTTAAGGGACTGCTGTGTCCCTTCACTGGGCCATATGTTATTACTTAATAACTGTAGCAGCAAGAAAAGCAGTGCAAGAGAGAGATCAAGAGAGCTTGAGAAAGAGGAGGTGACAGAAATGCTTTGCTGATGGTGAGCCGGTGATTACTGCTCTTTGCCGCTGCATAGATTACAGTTGTTGAACTGCAGCTGAGCAAAGGTGTAGTGTAAAGAGGGTTTTTTTTCCATCTGGTGCTGACATTGTTACAAGTACCTTAATTTTTCTGTCAAAAAATTTCTAATTCAGTGTGATCAAAAGGCTGTCAGTTGCCAGCTTTCTTTGTCACTCTGAATATAGAAAGCAGCTGTCACTTCCTGTGAACTTGAAGCCTTTAGGTGTTGCAAAATAAGCTGTCATGCTGCTGTGACCTTGAGAATATGCACAGCAAGACAGTGATCCATCTATCTACTCTATGGGTTTAAAGCAGCCAAAATTTCGGCTCCTTTTTAAGCCTTGGTATTGGACAGATGTTTTTAAACTATATCAATATATTTTCAATACATTTATGGTCACATAGTTTGATACTGCACTACATTTCTTTCTTAAAGCCCTTGTTTACATGCAACTCGTGTCTCGCATCTCACTCGACGTCTGACCTGGCACAGGGAAACACGATAGAGGTCCACACTGCCAAAGAACATGGTTAATAAAATGAAAGTAGTTTAATTACTTTAAAATTGTTCACACTTTTAAAGGTCAGATAGTGTGCAACAAAACCATGTTATTTGTAAAGAACAGCAGAAACACATACCATCCATAAATGAAAGCACTTCAAATGTTTTTCACCGATTACGTCAACAATGCCATAAAGTACAGTGTGTTAAATTTTGTTGACAGCCTTTAGTGCTTTTGTTGCTTATAAACACTCAACAATATATATATA
>NW_005187443.1:96415-109461 GCF_000239375.1 Pundamilia nyererei | reverse complement strand
AAAACACAACCCTGCTGTGATCTGTAAATCTGGGGTTTCATGTTTACATGTCATACTTTAATGTTGGTGTTTCCAGTGATAATCTCCAAAAAACACATGCCTGTAATTATAAAAGAGACATTTAAGAGGCATAGTACTCTAGATCTATTGATCTCTGTGGTCAGTAATCTAAGGTCCCAGCTGTAATACACATTGTACCCTACCAGATTCACATCCTGGCTGTCGATCTAAATTCACTCCTCATTTAACCTCAAACTGTCGCGTTCATAGTAATTCATTTATATTTTAAATAAACAGTCACACAGTCCAAAGCCATGTAATTAGTGGGGTTAGGTTAATTGGTGATTCCAGATTGCCTGTAGCTGTGAGTGTGCATGGTTGTCTGTCTTTGTGTGTTAGCCCTGTGTCAGAGTGCCAACCCTGTCAAGGCTAGCGAAGCAGACTCAGGCGCAGACCACAAGCTCCTTCAAACAAGAGTGAATTTATTTACAGTGCTCTTCACAGTGAAATATATATACAAAGGGTGTTTGGGGAAAGGGGGCCAGGGTTCCAGGGTCTGGGAGTGAAAGGGGCAGAAGTTCAGGGAGGGAAGATTTCCACACGGCTTCCTTAAACGCAAACAGCTCCTCTGCTCTCCACCACCACTCTGGCTCACGCTCAGTCACAGTGCACAGAGAACGGGTCCAGGGGGGAATCTACACACATACAGATAAACAGTTAGTCTCCAGGTTCAGGCGTCCTCACGACTTAAACTTTGCAGATTGCAGGACGCCTGACGCTGATGGCTCAACCATCCAGCAGCGAGTAGAGCAGGTCCGCCATCTTAAGTAGCCCTCTAATTCATAATCAGCGGCAGGTGTGCTGATCATCCCCAGGTGCGTGGGCCAGGGGCGGGAGCCCACACTGAGCTCCGCCCCGGCAGGAGAAAGAGAGAGCGGGAGAGAGCGAGAGAGAAAGAAATAGCAGAGGCGAGAGAGGGAGAATAAACAAACAAGGCGTCTGACTGACGTCAGCTGGCGAGGTGCGGGGACCATGACAAACCCCTCCAGGGTGGATCCGGCCTCTTGCCCTTTGGTAGCTGGGATAGGCTCCAGCCCCCCCGTGACCCTGACATAGGCCATGAATGAACACATTGAATGAATGAAAGAATGATTTGCCATCTGTTAAGTTATGTTTCTGTCATATTTAAATACTTTTTAAAAACATAGATGTTAATAATGGCTGTATGTGTGATGATGTTTGCTCAGTTTCATTCATACTGGCCCACCAGATATATACACATCCATACGCTGCGATCATTATAGTAAGGTAAATGTTGTCTGTGTTAGGTGCCATTTTTTTAGTGTAATCTTTTCCACCTCTGTCAGGCACACACAGGGTGGATGGAAAAGAAGACTTGCTAATTGAATGATAATGAATTCTTGTTCCTGTTGTCTCTGTTTCTTGTCATATTTGAGTTTTAGTTTCTGTTTTTGTTTCATCCCGTTCAAAATTAATATTTAGTTCCCTCTGCTGTTCACTTTGCCTTTCCATTGCACATTCTTTCATTGTGAATATTTATTTTCATCTTTCATGTCTACTTGTGTCAGTTATTATTTGTTCATTTTCTGTTTTACTGTGACAGTTTTTAGCGTGAGCTATGAGTCAATTTGATCCTGCCTCCAGCGTCCTGCCTTTGGGTCCACACCTCTGCGCCTTCCACAACTAGACTTGGCTTTATAAGTGCATTAACCTTTCATGTAAAAACCTGATGAGTGCAATTTTCGACACCACCTGTTCAAAAAGCTTAGACATGTGGACATTTTCAGCTGCTTGTAACCCTGTGTTGTACATGCCACATAACAGACTGTTACAAACACCCCCAAACGAAAGCTGCCTGTATGGACCCAACTAGCTAATGTTACAGTTGCTGCTGTGGAAAACAACATTTAGTATATATTGTGCCCTGAATTAAAAATGACATGTATTTAGTTTGAAAGAAGAGAGTAAGAATATGAATAAAGAACAGAATAGGGAGCACTGAAAAGACAAAAATATGATTTGGCTGATTTGCATCTATATCCTGACTTTGGGAAGACACCGTTTCCCTGCTGCAAACTCGGCACCTGAATGGTCCACAAACCTAGAGGAAAGTTTGTTTTTCCTTTTTTAATGTTTCCCTGTCTTAAAGATTGTAGCATCTCACATATGGCTTTGAGTTCCCACCAAAATGGACAAAAAAACTCTACTTGGTAGAAAAATACCTAGATTTATACCATTAAATAATTTATTACCATTCAGCCTAAGATAACAAAATGTGATTGATTTATATGTATTTTTTGGCTTATATCAGACAGCCATGCGCCCTCTAAACCATCTGTTTTTAGAAGAGAGTACCCATCCTTAAAGTCTTTTCTCTTCTGAAATTGAACATGAAATATAACTAATAAAGTACAACTTATAATCCCCAATTATTAATTCGTCCATCAGGGAAATAATTACAATATCTCATAACAGACGATATGAGATAGTAAAAATTATTTCCTCCAGCAGTAAGCTTGAGGTCTTCATCTGTGACAGGAGTAATTTTATGCTGTTTGACAGATGATGCAACTCACAGTCCATTTCTGCAGAAAGTAAACAGGGAGTCAGTTTTGACCGGTTTTTACTTGTGGATTATTTCTGGCACTGTAACATTACACAAGCATTAGAAACTCAGGTTAAACCAGACTAATGAAAAGGTAAACACCATACTCCAATATAGTCTTAAAGACATTAGTTATTTTAGAAGCATTAAGGCTGCTCATGACTTATAACACAGAATACACAGTAGGAGTCAATCTCTAAACTATAGCTTCTCGCTGAAAAGAATATCTGATGTACTAACTTGGTGCATTCATACTGTATATCTGTAAAAAGTTATTTTATAGTTAAGTTCAGAGTGGTTTCCACAAACATAAACTTTGATAACCAGAGGAAATATCTGATATGATCTATGCCTTCTTATCTTGCACTCTCATTCCTACTTCTCATATATATCTCTACTTTTTACAGCCTTCCTTCATTAACACCTCCTAATTGGCCATTGGGCTAAGCTGAAAACAATGAAGCATTGATTTCCTTAAGCATAATCACCTCATCCACTCATTTAATGACTGCTGTCACTGTAGGCTGCCGAGAGAAAAATGACCGGTCAATGGTCCCATCGATACCCTTCACCTTCCTTCACCAAAGGCTAGAGTGCACCGCCACCCACTCCATCTTTGCAGTTTGTTTTAACCCCTTTAGTTGCCTGACAGGCTCCAAGCACTGCATCCATCACAACCACAGTCTTAAGCTGTTCTGATCCCACATTGCACCAGAACACACACTGATTACTACTGTGCACGTGAGCAGAATAAATCTGTTATGAAATACCACACAATATATGCATTAAGACACAAACCACCAAATTTATGTGACGATAAAAGATGGTCGTTAACCTCACTCTGAGCTCTTAGTTACCTGAATGGCAATATGGCTTATCCAAATGGCCATTTGTTGTCTAAGTGGCACTAGTGACTGGCCCAGAAGAGTAATGAAGCTGCTCTTTCCTCCACATACCAGATGCTTCATCGCGATCATGCTGCTGGGAATCGCACCAAAACATGCTTGTGTGCATGTTAGGGATGTTTGTTCAGTCTGTTCTCTTAGAAATGAATATGGTAAACATAAAACACTAAATATCTTATGTTCTTTCACAGGTCTAAAACACACAGCCATATTCCACCAACATCAGTTGTTTTCATTTTGTTTTTGTCTGCTTTCCTTTTTGTTTTGCTTTGCTTTGTCAATCAAATGCCTTCGCTGTATTGCTGGTAATTTTGTCAGTCATACTATATTTTATGTACCGCATTAAGAAAAAATCAAAGTAATACACTGTCCTTCCAGACAACAATTACTTTTTAATTTATTTTACTGAAGGTGCAAAACAACTGTGAGAGCCAAAAGCCTGTTATATACTACACTATGGATTTCTATTACAAGCAATTGATAATGCTCAGATTTTTATCTGAGTTAACATATCTTCAAAATTCATCAACTAATTAATTGGGCAAAAGTTTCTAATGCATCCTGCCCTCATGGTGAAACAGCTGTCAAGATGATTCTTTCCAACATCTGTCCAGGGCTGGACTTTTCTAAACAATCCCAAAGACAAAATGTAAAAATATGATCATACAGCACTTCCTCATTGGTCATTCAAAACCAAGTATGTATGTTTATAGCTGACTTGCATGGGTATGACAGTTTAAAGTCTACAAAGACAGCTTACAACATTTAGATTGGCACTCTGCAACAGTTCACGTCCAGCTGTTTTTTTTTTAATCTATGACCAGAATTGCTGGTTCATTGGCACTCTGTCTGTTTAGTCAGCTAAATAGTAACCATATTCAATTCAATTCAATTTTATTTGTATAGCGCCAAATCACGACAACAGTCGCCTCAAGGCGCTTTTTGGGACATTCAGGGTCACCTGGTCCAGCCCTAACTAAATGCTTTAGCAAAAAGGAAAGTTTTAAGCCTAATCTTAAAAGTAGAGATAGTGTCTGTCTCCCGAATCCAAACGGGAAGCTGGTTCCACAGAAGAGAGGCCTGAAAACTGAAGGCTCTCCCTCCCATTCTACTTTTAAATACTCTATAACTATATATACATTCCATTTGTATAAAAGCTGCCTTCATGATCTCATTATGCGACTTAATCTCTGCTGCTGCTGCTGACTTCCTAAGCTGAACTGTAACTTGTACAAAAGCAAAGTTCAACATCAACAGGATGTCTTTCATTTGGCTTCACTTGGCAGTTGGGATAAGCAGACACAAAAAGGTGGTTATCAGATTGAATTTTACAGATTAAAATTGTTATTCCATTCTGCATAATAGGCCTACAGATTTAGTTCTTATTCTTTCAGCTGCAGTGATGTTGAACAGCCTGAGAGAAAGTAAAGACTAAATAATCTATAAAAACAGAATTCAAGGGTAGGATCTACGTGCAAATTTAAATTAAGGACCAAAAGTAAAAATACTTCTGTTTTAGGATCATACATTAAGTCTTATGGAACAATAAAATTGTATTTGCAACCAACATGGAAAAAAAACCTTGCACACATGCACAGGGAATAGAGTTCCTGCTAATAATCTGTATTTATTACTGATCCTCATCAGGGAAGACAAAAACTGTAGATCCTTTAGACCTTCTTGCTAGGATTGATCTTCCGGGAATGATGATGCCGTTGTTTTCTAAAGAACTGTTTAGTCCTTAGGTTGGGATTTTGGACCTGTTAATCCCTAATCTGTGCTGGAGCAGAGCACAAGTTACCATGGCGATGTAAAGTAAACCAGCTACATGATACTGAAAACCCAGAGTTAATCCTAACATTACCTCACCTTGTTTGTTTGTTTGTTTGTTTTGTATTGGTTTGGTTCTTTTGGGCGGGGGTTGAGTTACACCCTTCCATGATTAAATGAAACTGTATTACCATTTGGGATAAGTGGTCCATTTTCTTACCTAACAGAGTCACAAAGTGGAGAAACAATGAATTTTAACTCTACTTCCACTGAACAACTAAGTCCAGCGACACAGATCAAGATCATTCTCATCACATTCAAATAACAGATGCAAATATGTTAGGGTTTACTTTGGTAGTACCTTGTCAGAGGTTTTCCATTGGAAGTCTGGTAGCGCTAACCTGCAGATCATGTATCGTATTATTGGTGTGGGGATTCAGGCCAATTCAATATTCTATGATGCAACATTAAATCCTCTCTTGTCTAGCGATCTGCTTTGACTTAAAAGTAAGTCCGCAGGTCAGGAAACTCTCGCTAAAATATTCAACAAGGCAACACATTGTGAGGATTGGGGTTTTAGCAGACTCGAGGGATTGTTCTCCTCACTTTTATAGTCTGTGTTCTGCTTCCTCCTGCCTAGAAATATCAAGACAACAAGCACGGAGAGAGTGACATTAATTCTGCACGACAGCGCGGTCCAGCAGGATTGCAAATGTTTGCCTTTTAATCCAGATCTCATCGGCCTTTGGTCTGGCCGAGGCAGACATTGATGGGAATGGGAGAAGAAAACTGTTGCCAAACTTGTCTAGGCTGCTGGGAACTCAGTTCTGTAATTCATGACCCGAGCCATTTCAAACATTTGCACAACCAGCCCGGCCAGAGACACGCACACACCGGTGATTGTCATGCCAGCAGAAGCAAGTGCATCGTCTGAGCACAGCAGGATGTCCTCTTTAAAAAGCCATATCGCCACAAAAATAATGCACAGACAAGATTAAACGTGGCATTTGGTTGTCTCCCTCTCTTTCTGCACTCTATCTGTTCTATTCTGGATATTGGAGAGAATAAGTTAAACTCTCCTCTCCTCTCCCCTTGTCCTGGGATGAGCTCCAGTTTAATTGCTGGACGCTGGTGTCTGTTGTGGTGCCTGTCAAAAGAAGATAAAGAGTTTTTCCTGGGGCGTAAGGAAAAGGGAGAGCAGTGATAGAGGGCCTCTCTCCTGCAGCTCTGCTGGCTGCATTAGCCCCACGCTTTATAATTGTGTGAAGGGGGCACTTCCAGTGGCTCTCTCATTACTCACCGGTATGCCAAGTCCCTGGTATCCAGACACACCTTGTCCTCTAGCTTTCTCTTTCTGTCTGTCTCACTCATTTTAGGATGTCCCTCAGCTCCATCACCCCCTCACCCTCCCTATTGTTATTTTGGCCTACTATTGCTATATGTGCTTATCACCTTCGCTTTCCACAGACATACCCCTTTGTCAGACTGGGACCTATTGTTCAGCAGTTGTCACGACTGATGTCACCTATACTTTGGAGTTATTGCTTTAGTGTACTATTGCTTATTATTGTATTGGCATCAGAGTCAATCATGTGCTGATTGGTATGAAGTGAGAACAGTCAGCACCAAGTAAGAGGCAATTAGATGGCGTTATTGAGATGCCTTGAGGGTTAATTTGCTTCATATACTTATGGTAGAAGTACCCAGTGATTGTATTGCAGCTCCCTATACAGGATGTCCATCTTTTATCTGCGTTGTTGTTGCTCGTTTGTGATTTTAAGTTCAAACTGCAGTGAGTTAAGGACACTTATTACATGGTTGCTTCAGATAGTTTACTGTTAAACGTTTCTTATTAACATCTCACATTTACTGACAGGGTGTCTTTTCAATCTCTCTCCAGAGGGTGGTACGTGCGAGGTGATTGCTGCCCACCGATGCTGTAACAAGAATCGTATCGAGGAGCGCTCTCAGACAGTCAAGTGCTCCTGTTTACCGGGGAAAGTGGCCGGAACGACACGCAACAAACCCTCCTGTGTGGATGGTGAGAACATCTAACGTGTTTTAAACTTATCTATAAATGCTCCTCTGAGAGACAGTCCTTGTCCGTCTGATACGTGTTCTAGCAGATATACTACTACCTGTGCTCTCCCAGTATAAATGACATCCAGAGACAGTACAGAGAGCATGTGTCCTACATGTGTGGCATTTCAGTCAAACAGCTCACGTTTGAAACGACTGCTTTCTTACAGGGGAAGATAACAAATATGATGCAAATAGAGAGTGAAGAGTAAACAAACCCCTTAGCCAACAGGTGAATGCTGGGGTTGAAAGAGCAGGATGCAATGCAGGGCAGGTGCAGCACTGACGCGTCAGAGGGAGCGACAGGAAAATTCTGGGGCTTGATTAGACTGCCAATTTGGGGGATTTGGCACGAAAAGAGTGAGGTTAATGTGCATGACATAGTGCAGCTCAGGTCGCCTGCCTCGCCTAGCTGACAGGATCTGCTTCATTTTGCAGCAACATATTTGTGGTACTCACATTATTCTCTGGTGAAGATTTTTTTGTTCAAAAAGTAAAAATGCCACAGTCAGTATCAGCCAAATTAGGAGATTAACTAATTTAGTTTGCAGAATTATATCACATTAAAAGTTACAAATTTCATATAAAAATTCAACTTTAGATATAAATCCACTACTTTATGCTAGACCACATAAGAGGAGGTGGATGACTGACTGATTAAAGTTCTGCATTTTTGCTGAAGTAAAAAGATAAATATACAGTTTCTACATTTTTTTTAAAATTGTGAGAACTTGCCATTATTACTTAAGAAAACTTCTGTTACTGAACTTTACTTATACATACAAAAGTCGTTTCAAATGTGAGATTTACCATCTCAAGTCTGACTCAGGCTTTAATAAGCACTTCAGATGAAGGCATACAGTATATTCAAACACAATTTCTCCACTCTCAAATGACAAAACTAAGTTTAACTATTAAGAACCCAGTAGTGCAGTGCTGCTGGGCATCTGGACGATGATCCAGTTGGCCTGCAGAACTCCTAAATGGAGAGAAATTTGCAGATTGCATTGCCCAAGGCATCTCAGAAATGAATGACTAATAAACAGAAGTCAGGGAAGCTCCAGGCTAGTGCACTTGAATTACCTCAGTCGAGAAAAACAATCAGGCATCGGCAGCTCCATGGAGAGAAAAAGGGGGAAAAAGCTGACAGGAAATCACAAGTCTGCTGAGACAGAACTGTGATGCCCCTTAATTCAACGCAGCTCATTTGTGGCTCCTCAGTTTCGATCTTTTAACCTTCACCTTCATTTACGATCAAAGTCATGTGTCTGCCCTCCCGCAAAGAAGTGACACCAAAATATCTTCATTAAATTACAAAGGGGGGCCAGACAGGCATGGACAGTGGGCCTCACAAGATTAGTCAGCCACAGCTGAAACTCAGAAAGATCTTTGGATATGAAATGGAGGCACTCCTCTGCAGCATCTAGCAGACAAGGCAATCATTTTATATTAATGAAGATTCTTTCCCTTTTTTTCCTATCCAAGGCCAGCAGCGTACAATACCTGAAAACCTTAATGTCAGACTGAGACCTTTCGTTATCGGCAACTACAAATTACACCCTGGACATTAAGATAAAAAATGTTAGCTGAATGCAGTGTAAAATGTGAATACAACCTCAGGTTTTTGGGGGAGGTTTTTTGTAGTAGTTGTTTGTTTTTTTTTACACCGAGATGAGGAAATCCAAAGAAGTTTTCCACCAAGGCTGGACAAAGATATAATTTTTGTATTTTTAAAAAAGTACAGACTGAGACACTGGGGTGAAGAAGAGGGGCTGGTGTAAACACTTCATGCTTCTGTGCTTCAAGCTCCCACAGTGAGAGAATCCTTGTTGTTAGTGTATTGATTAACAAGCACTTACACAAGAGGTGGTGATAAAAAATGGAAATGACAAGTCACTGAGCTGCACTGCTACAATATTGAGCATCGCTGCCCCTTTTGAGTGGTAGTGACCTGACCTTTTAATAATTTTACTTCCTTTATCTTGCCTCGCCTCCCTACTTGGATAATTTTCACCTGCTTGAAAGTGAATCCGGCTCAGTGTTATTTATTTAACACCTACCAGGGAATAAGGCTGAAGGGCACGCAAAATAATTATGTGATTATTCATGAGAGCTCATTTGCAGTCAAAAGTGTCAGGTTCTGACAAACAAACACCATTAAATTGAGCTTTTTATTTCTTTTTCAAGTGTGACACTGGAAGGAGGAGGTCACTTCGTTCAAGGGTGTCGATTATCTGGAAAAGTTGCGTGTTTGTCAACTTGCCCCAGCGGGCTTCCAGTGCACTATGTGAGGGATTATAGACTTGTGGAGTCAGTGGCCTGTCCCTTCAGCATTGCACCAGCCTGGCCCAGATGGAGCTTTCTCCCCAGGTCCTCATGTTATTAATGTTCCATCCAGTTGAGGAACGATGTTGCTCATCTTGCCACCCCCTGGGGGACACCTGCTGTCACTGTACCATACACAGGTTATATATCCACAAAAAAAAAATCCAAAAAAACATAATAACATATAAAAAGAACGGCTAGTGTTCTGATATAAGTCAAAACCTTCAGAGGTCATTTAGTCTGGACACACATACAAAGCCCGGAGGAATGAACACTTCCTTATTTTTAGCCAAATTTGCAGAAACAGGCAGTCTCTCTGGCGCTCTGTATTATTGGTCATTAGCGTCAAACTCCAGCATCAAAGCCCACAGTGAAGATCAGTCCCATTGTCAAGTGTTTACTGACTTGTGGAGAGGGGCTACATGGGGTTATCTCAGTTGCTACTGGTAACCGTTGTGGCTGTTAATAATATATGGGGAAGTGAGGACAGCTTGCGTCACGCTCACTGGGGGTCTACTGTCAGATTATCCTCATAGTGGGAATTGATTATTAGTTTTGACAAGGAGAATTATGTCCCAGTTATGTCAAGGCCAACGAAGCTCCAAGTGAAGAACATCCCTTTTAACAAGTCAAACGCTCATATCTCTCCAGCCTCACCGGACCAATCACATGCACTGAGATTAGGAGCTCATCACTGCACCGCTGCCTTTATCCCCGTGTATGAGACAAGTAAGCCCTCAGCCGAAGCACCCGAGTACACACTTACATATGCGCCCATTTAATAAACACATGCATGCCGACGCCTAATTATGCATACGTGTGTATTGTCGTGTCGCCGCTGTAGCGGTACACTCATTCAGCGGGAGATGCACCCAGATGCCCGCTCGCTGCTGATCACTGGTGGGGAATGAACCCTTCTGTTTGGCTGCAGGCGTGTAGAGTCGAGCATAACAGGTTGTCATGGTACATTAGAGATACATCCTGGGGGGGACTACCTGAGGGAAGGGACAGTAAGTGCTGAAGTTTTTCTCTTTTTTTCACATACTTTGTGAATTGAATAAAATCTTATTTTTAGTAAACACAGTAGATTAACATGGGTACTTTGATACACTCTTAAATCAATAGCATCTTCTCACAAGCACGGCTGGTGTCAATATAAGCAGGAAGGTGGTTGTTTTCCAAACAAAGTACATCCTTGTTGGCAAAGATTGTCCTACAAAAAAATAGCCAACGAGGACTGACTACTACACGTGGTTGCATGGACAGCAAAGTCCAACCTGATGACACCCAAGAACAGCAAAGTCTTCCCGTTATAAAATCTCAGCTCCCACAGTTCAGGTCTCACTGCTTCACAGACCCCCTGCTACTGTAATTGTATGTGGTTGCCAAGACACGAACCTGCTGCAGATAGAGCTCGAGGGTATGGACAGAAGGAGCATATTAGAGTGTACTGTACAACAAAAACATCTTTCTCTTGCTATAACGCACACAAGGCAAGACTAACAAACACTGAAATCCTCCTGGGTCAAAAAAAGATGTTTTTGTCCGGGAGGGGGGAGTGAAGATAATGATTGCGAAGAACATTTTCTCCTACACTGTTGTCACATCCCACTGAGCTCTCACAGCACTGATGATGTGATTAGGCTCTAACCTGTAACCTGCAAGGAAAAGCATCTGACCCTGAGCTGAGGTTTAAAGGTCACTGTAGTTTTCTTCCTTCTCTAACCACTTCTCTCAGCTTTTTAAGCAACATGGCATCGCCTTCCTTGGTCTCACTATCAGAGTAACAAGTCCACAGCGAGCTGAGAGAAGGGACCCACAGCGAGATCTATGTCACCTGTGTGGGAGCAGCAGTCGAATTTTTACCCACATAAAGAAATGGAAATAAAAATATACACGTTCACTGACAGAACCACAGAGTTACACTTACTGCACATTTAAGTTAAGACACATGGAAATGAAATATTTAGATACTGCATTGCTTGTAAAATAGAGTACTGATAGTGAGTGGAAGTTATTAAATACTGTAATTTAATGCCAGTTATGTCATAAATGGAGTAGTTTTAACCAGCATTACTCTGTAATACCGGCCCAGCACCTGCCAGTATTTCTGTGTTAGGCTTTTATGGATGTTTGTACTTGTAACTGTGAGGTTTCCAGTTTCACTTGACTGGTGAAATGGAGGCGCATCATAGAAAAATAGTTTGCAGCATTTATGAGAATTAATTTGAGTTTTAAAACACGTGCTGAGAATAAAAATATGGAGACCCTGGACTTTTGGTCTGCAGGTGCTGCTGTTCCAGGGTGTCCATTACAAATTCAGAAATTCACTAAAGCTATGATTAGAAAGCTAAACAATATTTTCTGAATAGCTAATCAAATCTTGGCTCTCTCTTTTCAGAGAGGGGCAAAGATTAATGTAGAATAATGACTATCTGAAGCTGACCTCAGGTTCAGGGGTTCAAGTCTCAATCGTTGCATAATTATACAATTGCTTCATTTGTTTCATGCTCCTGTGACCCTTCCAGTGCTTCACTGTGGCAAAATACTTGCATTTATAACTCCGTCTCATTAAGATGAAAGCGGGTCCTTCTAATTCTTTGAACGTGAGAGGGGAATAATTTGATCAACCGTTTGCTTGTGTGCATGATTATATGAATGCATGATTGATTGGACCTTTCTTTTGTTAATAGGTGAATATTCAGGGCACTTGAAGAGCACTGGTTAACTTAGATAAAGGGAAAAACACACAAACTCTAAATACCAGATGCCATCGCATTACAGATAGATCACGAAACGGAAAGCTGCCATTTTTGCTGTGATTAATTTTATAAAAGTCTACCAAGTGACTAACATTAACTATTCATTGAACCTAGAGACACGTATTCACATTTTGACACAGAAAGGGATCAATTCTCTTCCTCATTCGCCAAGGTGTTCAAACATTATGCTACGTGGCAGGGACGTGTCAGCAAGTTCAATCCATCACCGAACCCGCAAACAGTGATCTGACAGATGCACTTGTAAAAAGGTCCATCGCTTCATGTTTTTCAATCAAGTCCCATTCTCAGTTGTTTGTCTATCAGAGCTAAAGACTCCAGCTTGCTACATCGCTGACATCTTGAATCAAACACCCCTCCTGTCCGTGTGTTGATTATTCGAAGACCATCTGTTATCGCTGACACCCTAATGCAGCTATTTTATGGTAATATGCGAGGATGGTTTTAATTTGTAATGGTACTTTAAATCACATTCAGCGCCTTCATCTTGTAAACAGATGGATCTGAAAATTAATGGATGGCCACCAAGGAGGATTTCGGACAGTGGCCCAGCATAAGTCT
>NW_005187443.1:50199-96395 GCF_000239375.1 Pundamilia nyererei | reverse complement strand
CCCCCTTTCACTCCCCAACCGTCACAGAGGAGGAGTAAAGTTTGCTGATGTTGGAACAAAGGTTATACCCTCTATGCTGACGACTGCACAGAGAGCAGTTAAGTAAAACGACTGTTGGAGGTCAGTGGTCACCAGAGAGTGATGCATGGATCCCAGCCCAGAGATCCCTCTTCTCCATTGGTCAAGGTCAAAGCCAGATGTCCTGGCCGGTGCACAGCCGTGTACATGTAGTGTCTGTGTTCCCACTGGGCTTGGGACTGTCTGTTTTTTCTTTGTGCTACTGGTGTAAAGACATGTCACTAAGAGCGCTTTCTGAGGTTTTCTTGAGCCATTGTTGTTCTCATACAGTGAAAAATATACTGATGGCAATAATAAATTAAAGCATGAACGTTAATAAGATGTATTTCATAGTCACTGCTCATTAAATTTTTACTTTTATTGCAAGATGAGAAGCTGTCAAGATGTTAATTAAGATTATGATAAAGTGCCTTTTTAAGAGATGGTGACTCTTCCACATCAGGTGGTCTGTGCGGTGGAATAACTATACCAATATACTTTTTACCACAGCCCTGCACCACTGCTTCAGTTTGCTGATATGCTGATATGTTTTAGCACTCTCTCTGGCTGACAAATTAATTTCTAAGCTAAAGAATGGCGAAAGATACTTAAAATTATAACTTGAAGCAGTTGTTGGTGACTGTGAATACTCCTCGTCCAAGGCTCAATGAACAGAACAGAATGGTTGAGCATGCTAGGGAGTGCAAAATAAGAAAGAGTGCCAACAACAAGGCCATGAAAAAAAATACATGCCTAAGGTGCCAGAATTATCAATGTCTATGTAGTTTGTTGGCAATTATTTTTCTAATACCTCAATCCTTACATATTATATATACATATGTAGTAGCTGATCTCAAAACAAAGGTAACATTACATGTCCACTACATGTACATCGTTTTTAAATACATTTTTAATCCACAGCAGTGATACACCCAAAAATGGCAGCGTTCTCTCTATGTTCAATCACTGTACCTATTTCTTCACTGAAGGTTTCAATATGCATTATTTTAGAGCATGATTGGCTTTCAAACAATAATCTGTTGTAAAATAAGATGCACGGATGTGAGCACAGACAATTTCTGTCTCCTTTAAAACACACATAAACACACACATAAAAGATGATTCTGACTATTGAAGGTTACACTGGAAGTTCAATATGCAGAATGATGTTTGTAATGTAACAACATGGAAATTATTGAGTGAAAGGGGCTTTTTTAAATAAAAATAAAAAAAACAGATAAGCAATAGATTGTCCAAGTTCAGTATGTAAACCCGTGGGCTTTCATGTGTAGTTTCAATCAAGTTCAATCCAAAACAAGTAAGGGTCATTTTAAGTTAACGTTAGAAGAACATCAGAGAGTTCAAATGAAAAGCACAGATTTTAGCATTAAAAAGTCTTGTACAGAAGAGCTTACAATGAAGCAACTAAACAAACAAACAAACTGAAGGTGGAAGGAAAGGTCAATAATATGCATTACTTTTAGCCACCCATTTCTTTATATTGCTAGGAAAATCGGAAATGCATGTAGCAGTTTATTGATATGCAAAAATACATGGAAGTAACTTACGGCAAAAACAGAGTTTCTACAAGTCTAAGAAGCTCAGCGGTGAGGAGGCATACATGACTGATGGTGTTTTTTCTATTCAGGAATGCTTTTACTGGAGTGGCAGTGTGTTTGGGATTGTCGTCATGCTGAAAAATGAAGTACTTGAAAGTCATATACTTCCCGGATGGTATTACATGGCTTTCAAAATCTGATCATACTTTTGTGCATTAATATTTTCATTAGTTTTGACCAGATCTCCAACACGATTGGATGAAATGCAATCCCAAGCCATTACAGAACCTCCACCATGTTTTCAGTGTTGGGCAAGTTACTTTGAAAAAGTAATTAATTCTAAACCTGACATGTCTAAATTTACAGCTATCTTTTCATTTTGATATACTATATTTACACCACTGATCTAAAATTTGACAAAAAACATAAAATCCAAGTAGAAAAAGCGGCGTAACAACCACAAACATGTTT
Source organism: Pundamilia nyererei (assembly GCF_000239375.1). Lineage (NCBI taxonomy): Eukaryota > Metazoa > Chordata > Actinopteri > Cichliformes > Cichlidae > Pundamilia > Pundamilia nyererei. The sequence goes on along the minus strand of NW_005187443.1, from coordinate 94,308 downwards.
AATGTATATTTTTTCACCAACACGAAAGGACTGTTTTTTGTTTTGTTTTATTTATTTATTTATTTTTGGTCATAGGCAGAGAGTGCTTGCTAGCGCTGTCCTTAGACAGTAAACTGACGAAACTATTGAGGAAAAAATGCGCGTATATATTGTTTATCATGACTCTGGTTTTACGTGGCCTATCAACACTATTTCAAAACTGGTGTATATCACCTTGTTGCTTTGTCATCTTGAAGTGGTCGTGTGATTGGCTTACCACGACTACTTTATTCTTCCTCAGTCAAACAGCAGCATTCATGCGATTGTTTTGCCCCTTAGCTCCAGGTGTTGTGCCAAAAAGTGATTGCCGCCCGCGGGAGCGCGCGCAGCTGCTTAAAGCTGTAGCATCCAGATTACTTACGTAGCTCAGCTGCTTCCGTGCAACTTATATAAGGTGCAGTAAGCTGAAGACAACTTCAACCATCTGTTTGTTGAAAAACAGCATTTTCTTGTTAGTAATGATAACGGCATTGTAACGATAGAAATAGTAATTAGTCAGATTACTCGTTCCTGAAAAAATAACGCCGTTACTTATAACGCCGTTATTCCCATCACTGCATGTTTTACAGGTGGATGTAGACACTCACTGTTGTACCTCTCTCCTGACTTCCTCCATAAATATTGATGCCAAATTTTGATTAGTCACTCAGTCATACCTGTTGCCACTGATTTTCAGTCAGATTTTTGTGTAATTTGACATACATCAGCTTTTTCTACTTGTTTACCTTCCTGAAGAATGGCTTCTTGATAGAAACCCCTCAGCTGAGACCATTTCTGCTGAAGCTTAACTGAACAGTAAGTAGACCAACTGAAGGGTCAGATGCGTCTCTCAGACTTTCTTATATTGTTCTACTGTAGATTTTTAGTCCTGCTGCGTCATTGTTCGTCCTCTACAACTTTCATCAAAAATTTTTAAGAACCCACTGCACACCATGACAATATATGCCAGGTTTTCAGCTAATACCTCTTTACCTCTACTTGTTGTTTCAAAAACACTATTTTATGCCTGTCCAACTGTTTGATCTTTGGCATTTTTCCTAGGTTCAACTAAAGAATGGAAAGAAATTGTGTGTTTTTGTGACAAGTAACAGAGTGACTAAGATACAATTTAAGTGTCTGTTACACACTAAACTGATTCAGTCCTTGAGCAAGGTGCCTTATTTATTCTTGAGTGATTCATAGATTAAGGTTAAGTAACTTAACAAGCAAACAAAAAACAGGCAAAGAAAATCTTCTAAAAATGGTACAATGAGTGAAAAAGCTGCCAATGTCAAAAGAAAACCTTTGCCCTTCAGGAAACCCAGTAAAGACCACTTTAAGAATTGCAATAAAGTCTGGCTCCTTGAAACCAAAAGGCAAATAAATGATGGGTGGATAAACTGAAACTTATAGATGGATTTCAAAGTAAACCAAGTCCTTATCTCACAATGACAGGCTGGCAATTCAATCAGTTTCTTTCTGAAAATGTTCTTTAATTTGGCGAAATATAAAAAATGAGGGGTAGCTTAAGACTTTTGTACAGTACTGAAAATGAGGCCTCATATCAGTGTTACTAAATGTTCTTCAATATAATAACCATTTACAAATTAGCAAAAAAAATCATTAATAATCAACAAGTAACAAGTGCGAACAGTCAGCTAGAATTATGGCTCTTCCCTAATTATAAACACTGCATATTTTTACATTAGTCATTAATAAAGTGGACTGGTACACGCATAGTGCTTTTCTGCTCCAGCTGTGTGCTCAAACTGCTGCCTTCCACAAGCCTCATTCACCCCATAGCACTTCATTTTATTCCTTCGAGCGCTTTTGTCTAAGATTTACACACCCTCTTACACTCCAATAGATGCATCAGGGCCAATTTGGGGTTCAGCTTGCCCAAGGATACTTTGACATCCTCGCTGGAGGAGCCACGGTTCGAGCCACTGACCTTCTGAGCTACAGCTGCCCCTAAACGAAAGGAAAATTGAGGGATGAATAAAAAACAGAAAAACAAACTTTTTGCATTCAATGCGTTTTTTTAGACTGCTGTATGAACAATCTACTTCATGTGGAAGCATTTCAGGGTTAGAAGAAAGTCAATTCACTGCTAAGCAGTTCTCATGTGATGCAGCTTTTTAATCTCCCACCTTGTTTTTTCTTCTTTTTATTCATCTTTCTTTTTCTGCCTTTTCCTGTTTTTTGTTTGTCTTCCTGGTTTGGTTTAAAGGAATTGATTTTTGTTTTGCCAGGCACTCCTTTACCGTTCTTCAATTTCAAGTGAACTCAGCATTCACATTGTTGGCTATAAATCCTCCTGGGTTGTTGGGGTATTGAAAAACAACTTTTTGGTTTCCTGTTCACTCTCTGGAGTGACGGGATGGGACTAGCAGAATGGTAACACCACGGCACATCATCATCACTCAGTAGAAATGATTAAACACATCTCCTCAAGTCTAGTTCTGATTTGCAACTTAATGAAAGCTTCCTGCATACTTATGATTTGACACCTAAAACAGCTCAATGTGAACACAATTAAACATGGGAAATATTTAAGACACGGAGAAAGCCAAGATAAGGAAGCACAGTTTATGGTGGACCAACATGTAATTAGTATATAAGGTAAACAGCCACAGGGGAAGCCAAAGGGAGAATTTACAGCCGGTTAGTGGATGCTCTCGTTCCTGTATTTAGTATTCTTGGGGCTCATGGAGGGGAAAAAATGAAGGAGGAGACAACATAACATGGTGAGTTTACTGAACAGCAGTGGTCCAGTCTCTCTCTGGTGTATATGTATGTGTGTGTTGGTTCACACTGAACTGTAGCACACTCTGTGCTGTGAGGGACGGCACTTTAACAGTCTTCTTCCATCAGGTAGAGACGGCATGTTGCTCATGCTCACAATTGATTGGTGGTTGGTCTGTAACCTTGGCAACACATGCTGGAGGGTAAAAAAAAGTATATTTTCCAAATGGTTCAGAAAAAAAAAACAAGGTTTGGAAAATGAAATGATACAGTTTTAACTCATTGTACTTACCCAATAATTTGACCTTCACGTCCTCTTTGCGTCAACAAGATAAAAGGAAAGATGCTCTTTAAAGAGTGAATTTAAGAAAGCACAGTGCATGCTGCAAAAATTCTGTTGGGACAAGAGATCACTTGTCATCTGAAAACCTGCTTTGAAGTTTTAACTTTTTCTGTCAGAAGGCTCTAACGGAGGAGTGTGAAAAACAAAAAGTTTCTTTTTTCAAACTTCATGGTTAATAAATGAATCACAGCTTGACTTTGAAAGACTGGTTTTGATTTGTGCTGGGATTTACAGTAACTTGAAGAGAGGTTGCCACTCAAATTGCAGTGGGAACCTAGAGTGGAATTTAAAAATTTAGAAGACAAAAATACTACAAAACTATATAAAATGCACAGGGAAGGATGTTACCCCGTATGCTCAACTGAATCTAAACTACAGCTTGGGCTGGTTCTGGTATTTTCTTTTATGTTTAAAAATCAATTTGATACATTCACACCCACTTGAATCAATCAGATCAAGCGAAGAACTTGTGATTTTGTTATTAATCAATAAAAGAAAAGTAAATTCCATAATTTAGCAGTCTTAGATGATGGCCATTTAAAATTCTTATTGGTTGTAAGCTTAAGATTAGCATTTAGTAACCTGATTAATCCATGTATCAAACCGTAGGCAAAGGAAGGAATAGCTGAGCCTCAGTGTAAGTTCGCGAGAACTAGAGTTGTTTGTGTAACCACCAACGACAAGCTCAAAAAAAAGACATGAAGCTTCTCAGTGAAAAACCCATTTATGCAGTTTTTAATGTGTATTGCACTTGGGACAACCAGGAGGGATTTTAATGTAGAAGCGTAGATCAAAATGAGCTATATTTGAAAATGAGTAACTGATATTTTTAGTTGTATTACATATGGCAGTTTGTTGGCAAGTAGCAATGGTATAAGCACTATAATGCTCAGTGACGCAGAAGCTATGAAACACCCAGGAGGCTGGTGGTTTGCAACTATAAAAACATATGGACTGAAGTAAGTTAATTAGAAGAAATAACAAAGTATTTTTTTAACACTCTGTGTGAATGTGTGTGTGAATGGGTGGATGACTGGATGTGTAAAGCGCTTTGGGGTCTTTAGGGACTAGTAAAAAGCTATACAAATACAGGCCATTTACCATAATTATTACATAAAAAGATTTGCTTGTTAGAAAGTGCATGTATGGTGCTCTTTAACATGCCATATATACTTTGGGTAAAAACAAAACATATATGTACCTACAGACAGAGAGAGAGAAAAAGAGGAATGGAAAAAGGGGAGGGAAAGACATCTTGTTGTGAAGATGAGAACATATTTGCTTTTGTTAAATAGCTGGAGGAAGAATTCAGTTGATGAGAGGCAATTAGTTTTGATTAAAAATGAGATTGCTCCCCTTCATGCAATGTAGCTATATCAAAACAAAATAATGATTAATTTCTGTTGGTATAAGACATTATTGTCAACAGCTAAAGTACCCATGCAGCAACAATACAATTGCTCTGAGGCCAAAGAGGAGGAAAAATATTCATTTAGAGACACTGCTGGATGTTCCTCTGGAGATGCTCGTAATATAATGTGTGGCTGCTTCTGTGTAAGTGCTCACAATTCTGCCTGTGTGGATAATTTGCACACCAAATATGTTTGTGTGGGAGTTTTCTGCATGTGCGATTCCACCCACATTTCGAATACTAATCCTTATGTTTTTAAATTGTATGTTACTATACATTTTATGCTTTCCATGCCTATTTGAAAAACACAATCTTGAAAATAACACAATTTTTTTAAATTAGTCCTTTAAACAGTGATTTATCCCCACATTTTACAAACTGAATTTGTTGCTTTTCAATGCATCCTGCTTCCATTTCTTCAAGTCTTGTCATTACCATTACTAGCCTGCAGTGCCTTTTCAAGTACTTCATTTCATTCTTAGTGAAAATTCCACTATGGTTCCACTAAGTTAGGTATGAGTAACGTACTTTGAACATGACACATGAAACAAATGCAAACAGAGAACATAATATTACATTCACAGGGGAGTGAAATGGGATTTGTGATAAATCATATGTACATACAGTAAATATGTTACAGATTTAATCCCAACAATTGTGATTTTGACACTTGACTTATTATTTAAACACTCATTTTTCCCTGTTCTCCACCTCAGCTGTGGCTGTCTTTACTTTAAAGTCACTGTCTTTCCCGCTCTGTTCTTTGTGTGTGGAACTTTGCACACGGATCACACAATGAAGAGGAAACACACACAGTGAAACAAAGAGCAGAGGAGTGGAGGGAACCAGCAATAACAGCTGTACTGAAGTGAAACACATGCAGGCACAAATAAATCTTTTTCCCATTTTAGTTATTTCTTTTTCCTTCTGTATTTCATGTTTCAAGTAGAAGAGAAGTCCAGTTTATGAGTGGATGCGGGGCTGGAGGGCAGGGAACTATGTGTCTAAACTAATGCTGCTTTGTTATGTGTCTGTGCTCATCTTTCACAGCGTCCATTGTAATTGGGAAATGGTGGTGTGAGATGGAACCGTGTCTGGAGGGAGAAGAGTGTAAGACTCTGCCTGACAACTCTGGATGGATGTGCTCCTCTGGGAACAAAATCAAGACCACAAGGGTGAGAAATCACACACACTTAAGTTCAGCTGCCTACATCTGCATGCACACACATACTCTCATAATACAGAGAAGCTATTCTACGCATACTTTACACGCATGTGTTTGTCATTTCTGTGCTGCGAGTAGAAATGCACACCTAACCAACCATACGACACGGCACACTTACACCGTTTCCACACAATGCATTGCATATAGCCAGACAACTTAAAATTTAATCGTTTTTCTTGAACTTGTCAACTGCCTGCTGCTGCACACATTGAAACGCAGATTTTCAAACCCATATAAATGTGCTGAAATAGCACTGTAAAGAAATTCATCCAAAAGCTGTGCCCTCTCTATAACAAGGTTGGTTTTGTTCAGTGTAAGCAACCTATCTAATGGCCCATAGTAGTAAAAAAAATAAATATAAAGCAGGTGGTAAACAAACAGGTGGGATCTGCCTCAGGCCACACTTGTCAACGACATAAAGTTAATGGCTGCTCTGCTCCTCCACTGCTTTTTCAGCTTTGCGCACTCACTTCGATTGCAGTATGCAAAAATAATGCAGTTTAGTCCTCGAAGCCAGCAGTCCAGCACTGTGACAAGTTGATCACCTGATTTGTATTCACTTAATTGACCCCCTTTCTCCCTTCCAGTGCTTGGTGACAATGACTTTGAATAGCAGCAGAGGCTAATGTGATAGTAGAGAAACGGGGAACAGCCAGTGAAGGCTAGACGTCATGGGGCTTCCCAAGGTTGTTCTGTAGATTTATGTGCCAGCAAATAGACATAAAGCTTTCAAAGGGGCCCCTCACAGCCATCGCAGGCTTAAAATTTTCAGAAAGAAGTTGATCGAATGGGGTCTTGCCAGCTTGTCAAGGTAAGGTGCAGTACTTGGTTTACTCTTTAGAATGCATCTAGAAGTATCAATGCAGCCCACTGCATAATGTGAAGAAAGTCGATTTAAAATGATCTTATGAACAGTACTGTTCAAAAGTCTTGAGCAACCTGTCATTTCTTTGTATTTCACTTCAAAGGAGGCAGGTATTTAAAAATGTCTTGGGCAGGCTTTCTGACAATTCTTTTTCACTAATTCTCCAGTCCAGCCCTTATACCTGCGCTCTCTGTTTTGTGTTTTGGATGAGTCGCTTAACACTGACTCATAAATCAGCCAAATAGTATTATATGAACCGCATCTGTATTATATTATTATATTGCCACATTGCAGACAACTTAGCAAAGAACCAATTATAAATCATATCTTTAGACACTTTATGACTAGCAGCCTTTTGCAAAAGCATGTGACTTCTTCCTAATTCTTTAGTCAAAACTATGAAAAACACTTACGATAACACGGTTTAACAGGCATAGAATATTTTTGCACCAACAAGGTCATTCCCAAAGTGCTATTGTCAACATGGTGTGCATTGTGTTAAAACAATTTAGGACACCAGGCAAGTAGAGGACAAACAAAGAACTGACAGGCCCAAAAAGCAGGTGAACAGTATCTAATGTCCTTAAGAAATAGGAAAAGAAATCCAGCCAAGACCTGAGAGATGCCTCTGGCTATTCAGCTGATCTACTGTCCTCTAAAGCTTCATCAGAAATGTTCAGTCTCAGTGGAAGTGTGGTTGTCAATAATCTGATCTTAATGAAGAGAAACAGGGAGAAGAGGCTGGCGTACGCCAAATTGCACAACAACTGAACTGAAAAGTCTAACGGAGTGCTGAATCCAAATTTGCTTCAGATTATCATCAGTATGTATCAGGAATGAGCACAACAGTGAGGGTCCACAGCCATCTGTAAAACACGGTGGAGGCTCTGTCATGGTTTAGTGGTGTTGGAGATTGTTGGAATTATTAAAAGAGCAATTACCATCAGATTTGGATCTATGTTGGAATAATACCTGGAAAAGCATCTGATTGATTACAGCTTCACTTTCGAGCATGACAATGATCCCAGTCACATTGCCAGAGCAGTAAAGGGATACTTGCATAGAAAAAAAATGCATTTTTTTTGTCCTAAATGTATGTTTGCAGATTTCAATAAATCATTGCACCTATTAGCTATTTTCCTAACAAAATATAAAGCAATGCAGGGTGGCTCAAGATTTTGGCACAGTAAAGTAGAGGCAGTGAATCCTATTTTATTTATTTACTCTCTTGAGATGCAGAAATCGAGTTTGTTAATTTCTGCGCACAAAAGATGGAAAAGCTATACTGTCACATGGCTTTGGTCTAATGTCAAAATCTTAAGAGAAGAGCGTAAAAAGGTCAGGCCTGAAGGTGCTTTTCTACCGAATACACACGTGTCCTTCTTTTCTTGACCCTCTCTTTGCAGAACACCCAGCCATACTCCCCTTTTTAGCTTCCGGAAGCAAAATGCAGAGGATGCGTCAACAGAAATTGAGCTGCATTCTTGCTTCTGTAAAGGTTAGTCTTTTTTTAAGCTGTTCTCTTTTTTTTTCCTTCTATGTTTTCACGTCTCTCTCACATCACTGTATGCATTTGAGTGTTGGGCAGTAGGAGTGGGACCAACTCATGTTCAATGACTTCCCATTAACCCAAATACTCAGTGCGAAATAATCAAGTGTGTGTTTACATGCTGTGCATGATTAGGCAGGCGTGACACAAATACTGATCGCACCGCCACCCACTGTAAATATTTATCACCAAGCGCAGGCAGAGCACGCATAAATAATAAGCAAGTTGCTGCAAAGTTTTTTACAGAAACTGTGGCTCATGTATCAGTAAAATGTTTAGTGCGCAGATGGCTTAACATACATATGCATACAGCATGCTATAGCAGCGCATTCACAGAGCACTGTAGAAACACACACACACACACACAGAGTCGGGTCCGCCTCTTAGCAGAACCTTGCTGTCTGTGATCAGTGTGTAATGGCAGGATCTGTCCTTCTTCCTTTCATTGCCTCCTTTGTTCCATGTCCTGTTTTTTGCTATCGGCCACTGTGTGGGTTTGATTACAGCGCCTTGCACCGGTCTGCCAATCCCATTAGGCACTAATCTGTGACATGCTACTTGCTCCTCCATGTGTGTGTGCTCCTAGTTGTGTATGCACGCACATGTTTGATGTGTTTGATATGTCTGTGTTTGTACGGGTACACTCATGTGTGCACAACTGAGGCTGGCGGGCAGATCTCTTCCCTTTTCATTGTGTGGCTTCTTATCAGAGGCCACTTGATGTCCTGATCCCCCTCAGAGGGTCTTGTTGAAGCAGCTATCAGCACACAGCATAGCCCACAGGCTACATGAAAGGGCTTTTATCCTGCACTCTGCTCTCTTTTTTAATCAACATTCCTCATTCACCTGCCTCTCAGGCCAAATTGCCTCATTTGTATTTGTTCCTTTACAAGCCACCAAACTCACAACACAGCGGCGTGTTTTCTTTTTCCTAGTCATTTTGTTCCACCTAGAAGTTTTTATTTGGTTCTGAAACGCGCAAGTGAAACACAATGAGACAGGCGTGCGTACATGTACAGCCAAAGACAGGCTTCATCATCATCATCGTTCACAAAAAATTGGCATTCAAAGTAAGAAGCAAGAAGCAAAAAGCCAGTGCCTGACACCCATGTTTCTTCTTTTCTTTCTTTATGTCTTTCAGAGAGGGAGCCCTTCATTGCCTGTTCTGTATCAGCAGACAAGGCAGGCCCTATTGTTTGTGGAAGTCACAGTGAGAGCGAGGCTGGGGAGCACCTTCCAAAACACTCGCCCACCATAGATCTGCATTACCCGCTCCACTGGCTAAATAGATCAATCCATTTCTGCTCCCTCCAAACAATTACGCACCTTAAAAGAGACAGGCAGAATGAGAGAGGCTGTAATCGAAGCATCTTTTCTCTTATTCATTCTTCTCCCCGTTTGATGATAGCGAGAAAAAAAATTACATTCATTTAATAACCTCATTGTTAGTGTACTAGAGTGAATATCAATATGTTGTCACTATCAAAGCGAGAATGTGATACATATCTAATACGAGCGTCATCCCGCATCCCATGAATTTGAACTTTTTCTAGTGATTTCACACTGCAGCAAACGTTTCTTATTCATCTACAGAAGTTGTTTAAACTGTATAAAGACACAATATTTCCACTAGTGTTCAGATTAGTGAGTGCAAAGCGTTACATTTAAGTGGAGCACCATCTTTCACACTTTTCAGTGTGTTCCATCTCCAGCTAGTCTGACATGATTTACTTGCTGTTCAGTGTGCCGCAAGTCCCTTATTAAAAGGAGCAGAGGGCACTTTTTCAAGCAAAATAACACACTGTGACAGGATGTAGCCCATCTGTGAGATAGCCCGAGAGCAAAAGTGACCTGCCAGCAGATGCTTCACCATCTAATTTGTCAAATCTGGAGATCGAGCTCTGAAGTTGATCAAAATGAACTCCAAACGGCCGTGCCGCATACAGTCCAGCTTCACCCAGGAATGATTCGTTCCATCTCTGAGCCTGACAACGCTTCTTTCTCCTTCAGCTTTGTATAATGTCATCACGATGACAAACAGAAAAATTATAAACTAATCATAAACAGTGCATTGTTTGAGATATCCACTTTGTTTAAAGGATGAGACTCTAAGCTGACAGATGCGGTTCAGACTCCCAAAAGTGCCCAGATTGTCATCCTTATGACATATTTATACATAGTAATGGTGAAGGAGTTCATTCCAAGTGCTGCTGATTAATTTATGTTCATTTGCTTTTCTTTATCCATTGTCAATGTCACATTAAATGGATCTTGATGTATTTTCTTGTCTGGAGTCTTCTGTTTTCAGAGGGTCCTCTTTAGTGCTATTTCAAGTGGTTTCTGAGCAAGCATGATTGATTTGTTCAGCACTAAACAAGAAAGGGGAAAGGGTAGGCTGTGTTTGCACTAAATCCTTTTGTTAAGGCAATTGTCCTTGGGTCTTTTTACTAACTGAAGTCTGAGCAAATTGCAATTTAATGCACCCAGCAAATTAGAATGCAGACACCTAAGTTGCCAGCAAAGATGGGAACAGGCAGGAAATCCTTGAGCGTTCCACTTGTGCTCGCTGCACTGTTTGCTTGAAGGGGACAAAAAAGAACAGAGGACACTTTTAGTTGCTCTTACATGCATATGTGGGTTGAAATGACGACATTTGCATACAACCCTTCTCTTCCCGCTAACAAACCTCTGGTGGATTGCATTTCAGACCGAAAGTGATCCTCAGTGGTGTAACCTGTTACTGCTTTTGTTCTGGCAGAGGTAATTTTGATATGTCACCAGACAGTAGATCATACATATGCAAGTGCTGGACAGATGAGCCCAGAGGGGGGGGGGGGGGGGGAGTGTTTAAAATCATTGGGAAAAATTGAGAATCTATACAGACAAAGAGACCCGGAGGAGGAAATATTAAATCCGAGTAGCTATTTAAAGCATACATAATAACAGCTGCGGTGAATTATTCAAAAGAGTTAAAAAGGTGACTACATCAATCCTGCTGTTCCTGTCAGACGATTTAACGACTGCATTAAAAAAAAAATCCCTAAAACACAAATAAGTCAGTGTGATTGTTACCACTCACACGCTTCTTTTTTCCAGAAGTTGTATTTGCATCTTTAAGTAAAATCTATAAAATTCTCTTTACATGAAATGTTTACAATTGTGCAACTGACAGCATATAAGTTATAAAAGAAGTAAACAAAATATTAAAATGCTACTGGATAAAATAGATGCTAAAATGAACATTATTTGGAATGAACAATTCTGTGTCCAGCTGACATTTTAAATGTATTTTCCTTCTACTGTTAGTTTATACAGATAATGCATTAATATCTGGTATATGTTTTAAAAAGAAGACACGTTACAGATTTTCTTGAAATACTGTCAACAAAAAACTGTCTATATCTGCCCCAGACTAAGGTATCTGCCAGAAATGTTGCAGAGAAACCAGAAAAAAATCTTTAGATATATATTTTTTAAATACTAAATGTCCTGAAGACAAAATCCACCACTCTGCTGGGAAGAAAGGCAGAATAATGGATGATTCTTGGCTCTTGAAAATTGCATAAATGAGCTGATGTTCATTTACAACTGGTGTCAAATCGGTGTTTTGCAACAAAATTGAATTACGGCTCAAAGATGAAATAAATGGCCTGCTAAAATTCTTACTTTGCCGCTGCATTCAATTATTCTGTCAAGTCTGTCGGTGTTATGGCTGCACTGCATTATATTTTCAGATGCACATGTTTTCGTATGGTTTCAGATATTAATCATAAGACCTCCTCATAAATGGAATGAGTGAATATAGGTGCACATTACTGTTACTGAGGAAGGAGAGCTAATAAAGTCACATGGCTTGCTTACTGGCATGTACAAGTTACTGGAGCTCTGACTGTGAGTTAGAGATTACAGAGTCCAACACAGCACCCTCCATAATTAAATTCATACACCTGGTTGCCACCTGCCAAGACTGCTGGAAATGCCATGAGTGTGTTTCTTTGTTGAAGAGGATTATGGGATTTCTAATTGGCACCGCCGTGCGCGAGAAACATGATGTTTCTTTAATGTAAACTCTTAAAGCAGTAACATAAGTCAGAAATGTGATGAAACTCTTTCATGCTTTTGTTGCGACAATAAAAAGAGATTAAGGAACTCGACAACTGTAACTGTTGCAGACATCGTGCGCACCATTTTTATTGAGCTTCAGGATGAGCAGGATGCTGAAAAGCAGGACTTTCAATAGCAGTCTCAAGGCTGTACAACGGAGCATTGAAAAGTGTCCAGATCTGCAACTGGGGCTGAATAAGAGTCCCTGAACCAGAGTCATGGCGAGACAGCTCAGACTCCACAGCAGGGGCCCCCAATCCCATTTAGAAAAGCCAACGTTATTTTATCAGGTCGTTTGAAATTGGCTGGCTGACTATTAAGGTTCAAATGAAGGTGCTGCAGCAGGCTGTGAGGGGGCCTGCAAAACTGCTCAATGTTAAAGGCAAAAATATGCTAAAAATTATACCATGAAGCAGACATGCACAGCATGGAAACACACCAGGATTTCCTATGCAAAGAATTTTGCTGATTTATCCTGGTACACATAAAAATGCCAAATAACCCTCCATCTTCAGTGTGGTTTCCAAGCATATAAGCTGTCTGTTTTTCCGTTTTCTGTCACAGCATAAATCAGGAGGTGAGACGGGGCTGTACAAAGCCTCCACAGCTCAAAAGACTCCCCTCGTTTTTTGGGGGTTTTTTTTAAACGTGCGAACGAAGCAATTCCTCGGGGTCTAATCCTCACACACTTGTATGCCTTTGTTCGATCTAAGCATATGTGTGTTTTCTCTCCTCTCCTCTTCTTCCTCTGTGTTGCAGATTCATCCCAGGACCTAACAGAGAGCTCCCATTGCAGGGCTCAGCGCCAGGCTCCTTCCCCTCATGTACCCTTTCTCTTCTCATCGAATGGACTAAAACTATTACATCCACGGCTACTGACTGGATTACCTGGGACCATAGAAAGGATATCCACCCAGATAAAACAGCTTTGCTCGCGTGGTGCCAAGGATTTGAAACCAGACTAATCCCGTGTTTGATCAATGAGCTCCATGTTGGTGACTCTCCTCTTCCACACAGCTGTGGCCAGTTTCTGACCTACTCTTCCCTCACTCGGTTTCCCTATTCAGAACTGAAGAAGCTTAGCAGGGGCTATTTAGAGGTTGTTAAAACATAATTTGAAGACGTTCTCCCCGCCCATCTGAGGGTGAACTTGTTGGCAAACTTTCATAGACCTGAACCTGAATCTGTGGAACTGAGGGCACATTGGGGGAAATTACGTCGGTTTATTTTTATTTCTGTGTGGAAAGCATTTGTATTTGACTCACTACCTGAGGCTGATCGCTTTGTTGTGGCTGCACCGAGGACACTGTCAGCTGTTACCGCTAGAAAGGTCGATTAATGAAGACTCTCAGAGAGGCTTTAGGGTCAACCCCATGGCCTCACGCTCATCCTCCACGACGAACATTCTGACTTTTATTGGTGGGCATGCCCAGTGTAAATTCATGAGCACTTCTTTTCTTTGTATGTAAGATAATTTGTGTATATATACACATATATAAATACATTACATGTTAAGCTGACAGATCCAAGAAGCTGAAAAATATATTTACAGATTTCAAGCCCGTGTTGGAATCCTGAATAACCCTTGAACGTGAGCCAGAGGCTGTCGTCACGGTGCGGTGTGTCTAGGACTGCTTCGCATTGGGGGAAAAAGCCACAACGGAATCATAAAAATAAGTTCTGCTCACTTTTGTCATTCAGCAATGTTGTTTGGTTACTCCAGAAAGCGCTTGTTGTTTCAGTAAAGCTGAGGAAAACACTGTATAGAACTGCCTCACTAAAGAAAGCAGCAACACCCACCCGTGACCTTTCCCCTCAGACACATCAGAGAAACTCTGACCATAATAGGACAATTACGTTTCTGCAGCGGAGAGTGGTCACGGGTGAGAGTGTCTGTAATGTAGATGTTCCTCTTACACACACCAGAGAGATGATTTATTCAAAGTGACAGTGAGAAAGTATTAGTCACAAAGGAGAAACATAGTTATCCCCCAGTAGCTATAAGTACATTACAGGACAGCCTTATGAGAAATAAAAATGGTTTTCTATACTGATATGCTGCCTCCCATTTCTCCATAAGGTGACTGATATTTTGAAAAATGTTCCTCTTACGACTATTTGATATGTTGTAATATGTGGGTGGAAGATCTCGTCAGAGTTTCATTTATTTTATATGTTAACATTGTGAACAGAGTTTTTGCTTGAGTAAACAAGCAATCAAGAACGGCACAGGACGGGTATGAAAATGACTTACGGGCACAGACACACTCACAAACACACACACACACATGCGGTAAACACAAACGGATCTGTGATGCTTCATTTATACAATTCCCTTGCTGGCAGAGTGGATTTATCAAAACAGAGCATTCAATTCATTCATGCAATTAGAATAAGGATTTCCAATATCAGGCCAGGCAAAATTCCAGATGATTTTCAATATCAACCTCCTCTCTCGGCAGATATTAGATTCGTTTCTTGTCCCAGTGGATGCACTAGTGTACATTCATCATTTAGGAATTTGGCTAGTTTCGTGGAGCCCGGTGCCTCGCTGAGCAGTCACAGAAGGTATGAAAAAGACAGAGACATCAATCTCCCAGTGGTCTTGCCAGAATCATGAGGGAATATAGTAAAGGAGAGAGAGAGAGACTGCTTTCTCCTCCTGAATGGGTCATTTCCGTCTTTGTTTTCTCCTATTTATTAGGATTGGCCGTCCTTAAGTCTTATTTAGCTTGTACTAAAGAAAATGAAACAGTAGAGGAGTTTGTGCATATGCACGACCTGTCTGCGGGTGCTTTTTTGTTGCCATAAACGTTTGTCTTTTTTTACACGCACATCCCTGTGTGTGTGTATTTTAGTCCCAGAGTCTGGGAGAAATACATCCTGCGACGACGTACTGTGAAGATTATCCTCAAATTCGGTGCTCGTGTAGGAAATCAAGCGATTTCTCCCTTCCTACTTATGCAGTTCTAAGTGGATTTTTTTTTTTTTGCTTAAAAGGTGCTTGGGGATCATAAATGGAAGAGGTGCTTTTCCTTTTGCCTTTTCTCATTCTCTTTTATGCACTGCTTAGCTCTATCCAGAAATGATGGAGTCGTGCTGTGGAGGGAGGTCCTGCACCATTTTAGACAAAGCAGAAAGGAGCCCAGCATGAATAAATAAGCGGGGCCAGGTCCTCCTCCCACGCCACAGGACTGTACAATCTCAAAAGAGAGACATCCATCAAGTCCTGCCGACCTCCCACTGAGACAGGGAGACAGCCATGACCACATCACGCTGGATGGCTAATCAACGCCTGACAGCAAGGACAACCCTTTTCATGCAGCCGAGATGTGCGCGCAGGATGTCGGCCAGTGTTGTTTATAAAACTTGCACTTGTAACTTCCAAGGGTATCTCAAGTAAAACCTAAACTTTTGCCCTGCATAGAAGGTAAATGCTTGGCTGCTTTTAGGAGCTTTCATAAAGAGCCTCACTCCTGTCTTCGCACTTTATCACATTCATATTCTTTAATCATTTTGGATAGCAACCTATAATTTGTGGAAAGGGCACACTCCTTACCTGTGGGGGCTTTGTGGCCTATAATTACAGTCATTATGGCCATGAGTCACGGTGAATATCAGCTTTATAATGATCATTCACTAGAGCTGGACAACTAAGAGTGTTCGAAAATCATTAATGACACTAAAACTTCCCCTCAATGATAGCTATTTTCTGCAACTTTGGGCATTATTACCAGTGGCCCATTTTCTATGAAATGTAATAGCACAGTATCAGACAGAGTAGAATTAATCCTTTTAATTATTGAACTCAACAAATGGGAGCAGTGGCAGCACCGTCACAGCTAACATGTTCATCACACCTTTTTTTAAAAAGAACTTGTAGTGGTGACAAAACACAAAGTTGATACACACACACACACACACACACACACACACACAAAAGCTGAAACCGAGTCAACCGCATACTTTCAAGTGAAACACACCAATCCCCTGCTGTACACCATTGTTTGTAACAAATGAGCACATACTCTGATGGGTATGCAATACATCACTGTCCTAGTCCCATGACACTTAACCGTACCCACCAACCACCAATACCCTTGTCAGCCAAATGACTAGCCTGTCTATGATTGTCAGCGGCTGCCATAATGATAATTTATTTCCATGCTCCTTTACACTTCTTCACCTTATTTCGTCTCCCATTTCAACCCAAAACGCAGCAAACTAAAATCCATCATGCTGCACATGCTGAATGGCCGAGCGTTGAGGATGACATTTCATGTCCCACAAGGGGCGCCGATGTCGTCACAGAGCAGCCTCCCTGGGAGATTTCACAGTTCACACTTTCCCATTAAACAGAGAGCATTTTTCATAGTGCTGAATCCACACAGCAGGACAGCTGTAAACACACAGTTTCTCAATTGTTTGCCACTTCTGAATAAATGACCAAGAGCCGAACTGGAAGGAGTGAGGAGTTAACTTCTTGTTCCGAGCCGCAGAGTACACGAATACGTCACATGAGTTTAGCTTGTACATCTCACAGTATTCAACATTTAATGATTATAAAATGCAAAATAATGTTTTCATGCAGGACACAACGCAGGATGAGGACACACAGCACATCTCACAGGTTGAAAAGGCTGTTTGTTTGTGTTGAATTTGTGTTTTTTTTTTATCGCATTATTTTTTTCATAAAATGTCCAGTGCACCACAGAGTAGTATAATTCAGACCAGTAAACACGACACAGCTATTTTCTGGTGTTGGCTTCAATTACATCATACAGTAAAGAAATAAAGACATACATATCAGAGATCTATCTATCTGTTTGTCTATCTGCTAGATAGACAGACAGATGCTGCTTTGATTGCAAAGATTGTACCTTGGCATTTTTAAGGAGAGGTCAGACACAATTTCATGTTGTTTGTCCACAATTGTATAGACAGTTCACAACTGGCCTGGCCCCCAGGCTGCCTGCCAGAGACAAAGCACTGTGCCGTCAGTCCAAACCTGCCCACACACACAGTATCTGCAGTGAACTTATCTAAAGTTTGGATGATAGAAAGGCAAACTAGAGCATTTGTCTTGCCCACACACTGCCTGAAAAGTTTTGCCATGTCATCGAGTTCATGCAATTTCCGTTTTTCTCGTTCTCCATTAAGTTACCTGAGTTTCCTAATCAATTGGGTTTATCCTGTAAATGTAGGTTCAATTTGAACAAATAGTACCGTTGGATGATCAAACTGAATCTTAAACTGGAAATTACTAACAGTTCTACTGTTGTAGACTAGTGTTAGGCTAGTAATACACCAAGGCCAAATACCAAATACATGTTTAGTCCTTGCTCTGTCCTCACACAGGCTTTCACGAATAATAGAAATCCTAAAATTCGATTAAGCCATAATCTAATAAATTTAAAACATTTTCACAAATAAATTGCTACAATTCATATTCATTCTCTGATCTGTCTCTTCCACATTATATCATGCCTCAAGGCCGTCTCACAAAAAGTTCCTCTTTTCTGAATTTGAAAGTGAATCCTTGTGATTACAGCATGACGCAGGACACCAAGTATGTAAAATCCACAATAACACATAAAAATCCATGGACTGACTAGACAGAAAGTGAATTGTTGCTATTCTCTCCTGTGTCAGGTACAAGCTGAGCGGTTATATAGCACAGTCTCAGCAGAGTCTTTAGTCTGGGTTAATGGTAAAGGTGATTTTCTGATGGCTGCAGGATGGAACCACTTTCCCCAATTCCACTCTCAGCCAATGAGCTGCCTCTTTCTCTGGTATGCAAATTAGAGGCACAAGGGCAAGCAGGGATTGTGAAGGACACAGTCTTTAGGCCACAAGGAGACGGAGCCACCCCGGAGGGCCAACGATGCCTCATTCAGATTCAACACGATCATTTCCCCTCGGCAGATGAAGTACGTCGGTGCTAAACTCAGACTGAATACAGTGCCGAGAACACAAGCAGGCATACCTTTAAAAAACGATTGCAACCAGTAGTCCAGTGTGGAAATCTTGTTTAATAATTGAATGTGAATGATGTGCTATCTGGGCCATAAAAGCATACCTTATAGTGGCATACATTCTTCAGAAAATCGCCTTAACCTGGCAACTGACATATACACACACAAGTACACAAAGGGGCTGAACACATGCCTTTACCTAAGCAGCCAGTATTGCAAACCTCGCTGCTAGATTGGAATTTTAAGATGAGCATGATGCAGAAATCAATTTAGATGTTATTCCCACGACAGTGCCTGGGTATGACTAGCCAGGGTATTTTCTATTTTGTGTTACCTTTCCCACCTTGATTTTTTCCCCCCAAGCTATCATCCCAAATAGAATGGTGTCTGCGCCTCAAGGCGGCGGCCATTGATCCACACTGGAAGTGAGACACTGCTGCTTGTGCCATCGGCACAATACTTGTTATTGGTCAGACTTCATCAGTGACTGGATATAGATGGTCAAACGTGTTGGCTGTACACAGACATGGTTGTGATACAACTGAGCTTTAACATCTCAGTGTGTGACCCAATGCTTCCAACTACATATTTATTGGAATTAGCCTATAAATTAAGCAATAGACTCTCATATTTGTATGTTTCATATGAAATAGCATAGCATTTTGGAAGATCTACGTCTCTATATGGCTTGCCTTTATGGTATTGTACAGCAGGGTTGAAGACTGGTGTAGTAGTTAGCACTGTCGCTTCTTGATTTGAACCTTCTTGGGGCAATTCTGTGTGGAGTTTGCATGCTTTCCCTGTACTTGTGTGGGTTTCCTTTGGGTGATCCAGTGTTCTCCTACAGTCGGAAGAGCATTGCGTTAATTGGCGATTCTAAATTGCCTGTAGGTAAATGTGAGATATACAAAGTGGTTAAAGATTTATAGTGCTATGCGATTGGGGTTTGCAGCCTAAAGTACTTTGAGCAGTAAGAAAAACACCAAAAATATGCTATATAAATGCAATCCACTGACCACAACCACGACAGCTACAGAAAATCAGACAAACTTAACGTGGCCACAATGCATAACATCCAACGAGTGCCCTGTTCGCTTCTTGTCCCTCGTGGATCTATTAGCTAGAAACAACTCGTGGCTCTGTGCGTCTACTAAGACATCTTGTTTTTATCTCATATAGTTTCATAATCTAAGTGAGCTGCAACCACTTTCACATTCACAGTTAGTTACATGTCAGCTGATATTATACACCACACCATCCCTACAACAGCTTCTTCATATCTTTATTCTGTATTAGCTTTTCTGGGAGCTGTCGCAAAGTTAACTCTCGGTCTGTCTTCCCTGGCAGACAGTAGATAGAAGACAAATAGGCCTGTGTATACATAATACCTGTAGGTGACACAATGCTTTCACAATGCAAACTGACAAAGTCAATAGAGCTGCTGAAATATGAAGGAAGGGTTTTTTTGGGGGGGTTTTCATCGTATATCCTAATCAAGAGACATTCAGTGCACACTCGACCAGTGCTGTGAAACTGCCTTGTCTAATCTACTGTGCAGTTTTTATAAAGCCAAAATAAAATAAAAATGACATCAGCCGTTATGTGTGTTTTAAATAAAGCTGGGTTTTTTGAGTGCGGCGAACCATTAGTGCATAAGGTTCAGCTAGAGAGAATCTGTGATCCCCCGGTGCAGTCTGCTGTAGGCTGTTACAGGAATGTCCCCTGCCACTGCTCTCATTTCGTGTAACACTGGCAGTGCATTTTCCTGAAGTGCTCAGAGCAAAACTACTTAAAGTCGTTCCCCATATGAACAACTTAGTAAATGAATGCCTGGAATGTGTCATCGATTAAACAGCACAGTCCTTCTCCTATGATTCATAGGCAGAGTGCGTGCACTCAGGCACATAATCTCTTTTTTTCATTTCAGCACCTCCAGAATTGCCTTCTAAACACAAATAATGACAGTGGCAGCAAAGCTCTGCAAGCCTATCCATGAGCTCATATAAAATGCGTTGATCATTTAGCTGATTCATAATTTTCCACTACCCGAAAGCGCAGCTCTCTGCTGCATCAGACAGATATTTGTTTTACTGCATCCTAAATAGCAATATACCAGTATTTTCCAGATTACATCTGAAGGAAATTATAGCCGTTAAAAACGTGTTTTGTCACTTGTGGAGCCAATAACATGTAACATAACATGTGAGCTTAAACAGATCATAATAGTTTCTTTTATATACATTCAAATCTATCTTAACAACAACCTTCCAGCGATATTACAGCGATTTATTCACTTTAATAAAGCAATGAAATCAGTGTTACAGTGAAGACTGATTACTGGAAATATAACTCAAACTTCACAAGATGATATAACGCCCATTTTACGTGTAACCTACCTTTCCAAATTTTCCACCATCTTCCACCTCAACAACTCGCTCCTGTCCCCATCTTTATTACATTAATCACATGTGCCTACATTAAATGAAATCCATTTAAATACCCCTGGTTGCACAAATTATTTGTGTAGCCAGGTTGAAAGACTTGGGAGTCAAAGGCGGCATAATTAGACGGGACGATTCTGAAACCTAATACAAGATGTAATTAAGGAAATTAATAAGGTGTCAGCCCCCTTTCACTGGGTGCTCTGCCTGATGATTAATCACAGCCTGGGCTAATTTGATTTGTGACAAGGAAAAGGATGACTTGGTAAGTCAGTTAGGAGAACCCAACTCGACAGCATATGACATTAATAAAACATGAAAAGTGGGGGCTGAGAGAGTAACGAAAATCCACTTGTGATCCACATGAAGCAATCAGATTAAAGGAGACTTTGGATAGATAGCCCTGTGACAAAGTCGCTGACAGGGGACTGAGTGTAATTTAATCAAAGCCTCTGATGTTACATTATTCTTATTAATCCATAATTGGACATATCACCATCATAAAGCAACAAGTATAGTCATTTATGTAGGTGGAGGTAAAAATCAAACTACATTCCAGATATAATGTGATCTTTTAAGAAGGTAGGAACACTGTATGACACATCGAAGCACTGAAAGAGGAAAAGATAAGGCCGAGGCATTAGTCACTGAGCCACCAAAACAGAAGATGAGTGCCGCAGTTATTACTCGCAGGCACAGAGGAACATAAGAAATCATAAGATTTCAACACGCTTAGAGATTAAGGGCTGGGTTATGGTCTCTTCTTGTGACGCGATGTCCAACGACATTATGCAATGACGCTCAATGATGTGTGTTTATAATTGTTTCAACTGAAAAGCCAGTGATTACAGAGTAGAGGGAGGGAGCGGAGAGATGCAGTGTAAACCAAAAGCCGAGATAATGCCTGGTTTTCATACATGAAAAGTGCCACGAATATCATACAGCTGCCAGATCACCAATTTTGAATGTTGTAAACAATGGGGAGCGCGGACGTCCCTGTGTGAAGTCAAAATGGCAATCCAAAACAAAGCACAGTTCTGGCAGACCATAATGTCTATGTTGCTATGCTGTCATCATATGATCCGGTTCACCTCCTGCTCTCTCCCAGTGATGCTTGATGAAAAGCTTAGTGGAGGGAAGCAAACAGAAGGTAATTAATTTCTCAAGTGGATTCTAATTGATTTGTGCTATATTTGGAGGGACAGGTAGGGGGAGCGAGTGTGTTTGTAATTGTGTTTACACCTGCAGAGAGTACACGTAATATCGAGAACATCTGTATACAATGCAACCCAACCGCTTTGCATTTAACTTGATCACTGTGAGAAAAACTGCGATGTTCTGCATGAACCTCAGGTTGAACCCCTCTGCCTCACAGAGGCTGACTGAGAAATACTCGATCAATTTTGCAATATCTACACTTTATGATAATATTTGAGGTCGTAGTTCATTTGACTCTGTGTTCTGAATTCCAGTGTAGCTGTCCTAGATATTGTGTCAGTCATTTGTATGTGCCCACACTATGCAGGGTTACTTGAATTTACATACGATGCATTATTGTGTGTCTATGCCGCGTGCATTCAACTGCATACAAGCACAAACAAATACGGGGACTGAATGCAGCTGCAAGAAAAATTATTGTTCACTTGCAAATGCACCACAATACACTGCTATACTAATTTCCAAAAATTCCAGAGTACTGCAATTGTGGTTAAACCATTAGTTCCCCTTCATTTGTTTTATCCTACATGGGCAGACTGGGAAGGGCCATGGCTTGACCCAGGAGAGTGAAACCAGCACTCCAAAAGGCTGCAATGAAGCCTCAGAATGGCAAAAGTCCAAGTCAGTTGATTCCAACTTGGGAAGTCATATAAGTTTCATAACTGAATGTAGATGCTACTAATGATATTTCCTAACAGAAGAGTATTGTACACATGTCGCAAGTGTTTAAGCAGTTTCCTTCTTTTATATCTCAAGATTGTGCTGAGACACACCTCAGTGCTGCATATTCTTTACATACTGATAGAGAGACATTTCTCAGGATTTAAAACAAAGTCTTCTGTGTGATGTAGACAGAAAGTGTATTGACTATTTCTTGGATCAGAAACTTTTCACAAAGAAATTCTCAGAAAGTAGAATGACAATGACAGTCTTCCAGACGGAATTCAACACAATATTACATTTTTTACTTGCCCACTAATTTTTATTTCATGCCTTATCACTGAAAAACAGACACAAGCAAAGTTGCGGATATGCTTTTTTTTTCCATTCATTTCGATTCAATATAGATAATACATTTTTTGTGCAATTTTAATAAATTCTGTGGGTTTATGATAGCTGAATCTGCATGTTAAATAAATCAAAGACTTAATCATTTAGTTATTGCTTAACCTGAATACACTTATCCTTCTTTTAAGCAATAGGAGAATAATTTACCTACCTGTTTTTTGTTTTGTTTTCTTTTTACATTTTTTCCCCATCAGTTCTGGGACCATTTATTCTCTGGATTGAGAACAATGTCACGATACCACTAAACAACATTACAAAATAAAACACAATACAACTACACAAACAGCTGGGTTTCACACATTTATGCTTTCCTTATCTACTTACTTGCAAAGATGTGCCGACAAGTGTCTTTGCAGTTAGGCCGATAAGAAAACCTCCTTTTGTAAGCATGAATACAGTGGACTCACAATATTTGGGATTCACCCACAAGGTTTTATGTCTTTAGCATTTAAAGTATGACTTGAAAACCACAAATGCCTTACTCCAACATATTCATAAAATATACATTTGGTGGACATTCTACGAGTAATTTGACAATGATCCCTGAGCAGAGATTAAAAAGGTGTTTTTTTTTAGTTTAGGCATTAGATGCAAGAACTTATTAAAACCCATCTAAGATGACAGGGGATGTTTTTTTACACCCATTTGAGATCATATCTTGGTGCATACTCAATCATCCAGGTAAGTAAATCCCCAAAAGTTGATTCTGTTCATCTGGACATAGCGCTTTCAGTGGGAGAAATGTTTCGTCACTCATCCAAGTGACTTCTTCAGTCTCAGCTCACTGCAGGTTTCCTCAACCTTATACATTTCCACAATGACTGAATCTAGCACCGCTGATGAACAATGGGCTGTGAGGTCAGTTTCTTGATCATTAATATGCAAATTGTCGCGACCATTCGTCAACAACCACTGATTAAAGACCATTGATCACTGGCAATTGATCAATGAGAGTTGGCGAATGGCTGCAATGACAGCATTGTAAGATGGTGAAAGATGTACTCTCATGGGCTTGTATGATGTTACATCTCTCTTCACTTGTGTTCCAGTCACTGAAGGAGTGGAGGTAGTGCGTAAGAGATGACAGGATGATCCCCACCTCAGCAACAGGACCACTCTCAGCACTGACCAAGTGTGTTTGCTCTTGGATCTGTGTCTTCATTCCACCTATTTCACATACCATGGTTAGCACTACAGGCAGAAACATGGGTGTGCCATGGGTTCCCCAGTTGACCCAGTGTGTACAACTTGCACATGGAAGAAGCAGAAAAGAGTCCTCTGTTATCCTACCCTGGAACACCAGCAAGTCTTTGTTTAGGGTATGTGGATGACACCTGGGTTTAAATAAAAAGTGAATGATGATTTGATTTTGACAAGCTAGAAATAATCCAAAATATTAGTGAGAGGATATAAAAAACAAACAGATGGGTTTACATTTAGATCCCTAATATTGCGAGACAAAGACAAAATTATGAAGTTTTTCCTCTGTACACTGTCACACTGAATTTTAAGTCAAATAATTCAGATGTGATTCACGTTTTAGTTTCAACTTTAATTCAAGAGTTTGACAAGGTTTCAGAATTACAGACCTATTTATACACAGTCCCCCATTTACAGAGGCTGAATCAGACAAACTAACATACTCAATATGATTATGATGGTGATTATTGTTATTATTATTGCTGTTGTTGGTGATAATAACATGCCTCATTTAGCCATTGAAGAATGTCTCATTTCTCAGGTTATGCATTTGCACTGAGAACCTGATCAGTTTTGCAGAATGTGGCCGAATCTGAGCAGAGAGTATAGACCTGTGCACTTCTGAATACATCCTGCTACTTTTAGCAGCAGTCACATCATCAATAAATACCAGTGGCCTGGTTCCACCAGCAGCCCTTCATTCCCATTCAATAATGATACCTACATATGTGACAGATAATGTGCTATGTTTTGGTTGTTTCTCCCTTTCTCCATACTTTTCTCTTCCAATCATTCTGATCCAAATTAATTTTGCTTTCATCTGTCAAAAAATGCTTTAGACCTGTGCAGGCTCGTTTAGATGTTTTCTGACAAAGTCTAGTCTGACCTTCCTGTTCCTGAGTGTAACCGATGGTTTACACCTTATTGCACTTCCATTCATGACCGTGTCTCTTGTTTGTAGACAGCAGTGACTGAAGGTGCTAGATGTATCTGTAGAGTGTTCTTGATTTGCTTCTTGTGAACATGTGTGTCTTAACCAGAGAAATAATTCTGTCATCATCCACTTTGGGTTTCGTCTGTGTCCGTTTGGTGTTTCTGGGCTGGTTAATAGAAAATGTTTGTAAAACCCTTTGAGTAAAAGCTGAAATCTGCATTTCAATCACATCTGGATTGGCTGATTTAAAACCCACTGTGGTAGTGTACAGAAAAAAAATGGTTTCTTTGTCCAGCAAGTGATGGTAACTTTAAGTAAATTTATTGAGTAGATCAATATTGTCTGTTTCCATATTTTCCCCGAGAAATGGATGACGCTGGAGAACTTCCAGACTGTCAGAAATACAGCATGCAGAATGTGAGTAGCTGTAAATAACAGGCTGAGTTGTGTCATGCCCTGCCAGATGTAATAGAGGTGTGAATGCCCCACTGACAGCCAGTAGCCACCTAACCAGGGTTTCTCATGAGGGTATTATTTACTTATGGTTTGAGAGAGATATTCAGCATCAGTCAAGCATAGTCATGGCGCTAACATTTACCCTGAGCAAACGGCGAGATATGTCTTATGAATGAAAGTCAATATACCTGTCTGCTAGACAGACAGACTGGCAGACACATAGTCTGATCAAGTCAGGACTCACTCCATTGCTTCCAACAGCTTCCTGCAATGATGCACAAGATTTGCTGGCAGACACTAAAAGGTCAACTTAAAAAGCAACTCATTTTAGTGAAGAGAAGAGCTCTGACGCTTCAAATAAGGATGTGTGTTTTGAATTATGATGTTTCGTGATTTAAGGGACCATAATTTGAAAAGAAAGCACTAGTCTAAAGCCCTTTGATAGGAAGCATCTTCCTTGCTGCTGTATTTCTACATTCACCAACTGTGTGCAGTCAGTGTGCACCAGGCTGAAAGTGTCTGAATGTGTCTGCCTATTTTTCCTCTGCTGTTTGACAGTCACCTTTGAATGTGATTTGTTGAACCATCATTTTAAATCTAGAAGATAGCCAAAATTAAACTATTACTCTTTTCTTAATATGTTTTAAATGTAAACCTAAATAGCATCCAAAAACATATACTTTATACCTGTCAGACTTTGTTTTCCTATAGCTTACCAAATTAGCAATAAACCAGATTTTAGATATGAATTGCACTGACACGTGAATATAGGCGGAGTATTCTCTAGTGGTCAGCACAGTGTGCACGAGTTAATAGAAAACCTGCAAAATAATTTCCAACCAGGAAATAAATATATGCCTAACATTTAATTGCTAGGCATGTATTTAGTTGTTGTTAGGAAATTTAATTTAGTTCATAAAATATTAAAATTATTACTGTGGGACTTACCAACAAGCCAAACAATTCTCAGATAGAACAAGAAATTCCCACAACTGCTGCATGACAAAGACTAAAGAAAGAAAAAGCAACATCAGGCTTTCTAAATTATGGCAACTGGTCTCCTGCAACTGGTCTGCTATTAGTAAATTGGTGTTAAAAGAAGTTCTGTCTCTGTGAACTTTTCTGAAATGCTCAGCTTTGATCAAATTCAAAACAGGGTTTAAATGATCATTGCTCATGACAACTTTTTTAGAAACATTTCCAACACCATTCAGCGTTGGACCAGTTCATTTTCAAAGAGTACAGGATCATATACTCTGTTCCAGTACAAGGTGTTCTGGGTGCCCACTCCTGAGGTATAAAGACACATTGAACAAAAATCTCAAATTCTGCAAGACAGACACCAACAACTGGCACACACTGGCTTAGATACCCCGGTTGATGATTGCTGTGCTGAAAAAGGGCCCAGGTATTTGAAGAGAGGATTGCATGCAAGTTAAAGTTGGGCCTAGCATTACACATGACATGACACACAGTTGCCACAGACACCACATAAACGGTCATCACACAGCGAGAGCAGAATTCAGAATGCAGTTCAAAATGCATTTATGCGAAATTCATAGAAAATCTTTGGAGGGCAGTAAGTAAATATTCAGTAATAGACACAAACTGTAATCTTTCATGTTGTGATTGTTAGATGCAAAATTTGTTAAATTCCTATTGTGTTATCTGCATCTGTCTAGTCTTTATTTGAAGCCTTTTCCTCTTGAATGTTAAAAATTACACCAGGTTTGGCGATCACAAGAAAACATAACACTTTTTTTTTTCAAACAAAGCTTCAGACTCTCAAGGACTCTGCATTTCCCAAAGCTTACATCATATATAGACACATATCACCCAACCCACTGGAGTTTTACCGAAGGACAATTGTTCACATGTTGACATCTGTCAAGGCAGCTGAGAACAGGGCAGGCAGTCAGGTCTCGTGGGCTTTTCCAGCATTTATACTGCTGCAGACAACACCATTTCACACAAGCAAAGGTGTCCGAGAGCAATAATAAGGAGATGGTTTATGACTTTCCCTGTGGATATCGATGACGTTAACTTTTTCTAATAAGCATTTATAGTTCCTTTGATCATGACCCAGGGTTTCCTGTGCATTACCTGCCAAGCATGCAAAAATTAATTAAAATGTAGCCTTTTCTCATGGGTTTAAATTACCAGCTACAGCGTGGGATGGTAGGATAATTTTCATGAAGCTGGAAAAATTGCAGCTAACTAACAGCAACAGTATTACATATATGTAGAGAGACACATCTAAATATATGTAATACTGTAGATATTTACATACAAAATCAATACCAGATCGATGATCATTGAACATGTAAGCTAAGTTATAAATACTGTAATATGTTAAAACAGTTAAATATGTTAAAACCTTCCCCTTAGTAGTTATTTTTTTCTCAGTTTATTAGCATGCAGATATTAAAGGGAATACTTTCAAGGCACAGTCAGGGAGTTTTATGTTTGCACCCTTTTCATCACCTAGGCACAAACATTAAAATCTAAGCAATCAATGATCTGTTTACTAAGGACTCGATATAAACCTCCTCTGCAGGAGCCCATTGACATTTGCTTGTTCTCTCCCACAAAACCTGAAAAAAGTCTGAGCTGTATAAACTGTGATCCATATTTCTCAGCTGAAAAAGCAACAACTAGGATAGCTTACCTGGAGTCAAGGACGACCTTGTCCACCCACGGCCTTGATTGGCGTGTCTGGCGTCTGCCTTCAGCACTGATGTCCCTCCAACATGTTGTACTAATGAACACTTCCCTCAGCCTGGCAGGGACCTCAGCGATAGAACGGATGTGTAGGATCACTGACGAACATAGAGTTCTTATTTCAGTCTTTTCCGTCCTCGCTGCCCCAAAGAAATCCGTGAAATGTGAACATAATTGGACAGTCTTGCTTCCTTCAACAAACCTTAAACATCTTGCTTGTCTTAGCCCTTAGGATCATTGGGTATGTTTTGCTAAGGCTAGCTTTGTTTATTGAAGTGTTTGCTGCAGTGTTTACTGGTAGCCTTGGGTAAATCTTATGAATTCCATCGGTTTTGCAAAAAAGATGTTTTAACTCGGCGCTTAATTAAACACATACAGCACACAGAGAGCTGAATCAAAGGTAAGAGAAGACACTCATGTATTCATTAATATTTCAATCCATGTTAGCGCAGATTAATGCTGAGTGCTTATGTCACTCATCACTTACATGAAATGCTAATAGATTCATTGGTATTTCTTACTGACAGCCATGCATTTCAGACTCTTTTAGACTCTTCAGAATATATTCTGATGTTAGACATCTGCATTGGCAAACTCTATTGTTCTGCTCTTACTTCTGTAGCTCCGTCATCCCTCGTTACAGAATGGCTGATTGTATCAACTAAGTAATAAGCTATTAGCTGATGAGTGTGTTCGAGGCGCTCCTTTTGTTACAGTAAGTGTATTAATTATTGCAAATGTAATTATCAGAACATTATTCCCCTGTAATTAGGCTGTCAGTAATGAAATGTAAGAACTTTGCCCCAATCCGAACCTAATTGATTCCCGTGTCTCTCTATAACCCCCTTAACTGAAAATTTTTGCAATTGCCACGGCAACAAACAGTCGCTGTATCCCATCTGTTCAGCGACAACAGCCATTTGGTTATGAGCTCAGCTCTCACATTCAGTGACCCAGAAATCTTGCCAGGCAACAACAGTGTGATAGAGAGCTTTGTTTGAGCTGGCCTCGCAGCTTACCATCCTCACCTAGGAAGTTAATGCAGGATGCTCTTACTCACTCAAAGCACGCATAAACAGCATTGTCAGGAATATCGCTCAGTTTTAGATTATGAAGGGTTCCTTTAAGTAATCACCATTGGTTTGCACTAATCTGCTGTGTAATTTCTCTAAAAGATTCTCACTTGGATTCTATGACTTTATAAATGGAGGTGAGCAGTGATGCAGACTTTTACAGTCTGCTACATACTCTCGTTGTTTAACTGGCTGTTTGCATGTTTCTATGAGTAGAGCCTCTCTGGATGAGCATAGTTCTTGTTAATGAGTCTGGCTGTGGCCAGTTAGGGAAATGAAGCAGATGCTTAATTTTCTCTTTCTCCTCTCCTCTGTGAATTGGCTGACTTTGGGATATTACACCCAAATTAGCACTGTGAAGTGACAGTTTTTTTTCCTCTCTCTTTAGCACAGTGTCAAGTGTGAATCAGAGCTGCTACAAAATCTCCTCTTACCCAGAAGCACCCTTTTACACAAACACATACACATGACTTTGTGTCTGAGGTGTGATTTATTTATGCACAAACTGCTACCTGTGTGTATAGAGTGAGTGTGAAGCAATAGTGTTCCTAAAGGGCCATGGCTCAGATATCCTTGTCATGTAACACCTAAAGACAGTCAAAGGTCAGGTAGTGAAGGAACAGAAGGGCCACAGATGGAGCTGCACCGTCTGGCCCTGCTCCGCCCCAGCGCTGTCATATCACCCTACACCTAGCCCCAACCATCCCACGATCTCACTCCCCGGGGGCTAGACGAGTGTATTCAGCACACACAAGGACACGCAGGACCATACACAGAAACACACACACTGAGCGGATTAGTAAGTGGGGACATTTATTTGACTCTGATTCCAAGGAGTTTAAGTGCAGGTCTTCTAAGTGTGTCCATAGTGACCCGCTAGGCAGGATAGAGAGCAAGGAGAGAGAGCAGGTGGTTAGGAGTCTCGATAGCACGACATCTCTCTCTCTCTTTCATAATGTCAAGCCTCTGGCTTTATGCCAGTGTTAAATGCATGGTCCATTTCCACACCTGTCTTAGGGACATTTCACTGTGACCAACAGAAGGATTATTTTTAGAATGATTTGACCAACAACTTCTGGAGCTGTGCCATCAACTGGTGAAGAGTCCTCAGAATAAATATGTCAGGCATCACAAACAGCAAGAGATGTGTAAGATTAGTCAGTATGTTTCCTGTAGTTTGAATGTTTGAATATTTCCAGACTAATTTGTTAGCTGTCAAAATGGGGGCTACTCCAAGCAGCTCTGAGAACATGCCTCTCATGTGCACAAGGTCCAGGGTGTAAAAGTACGATACATTAGTGATGGCTGACTAACTGAAATGGGGCATGTCCCACACTGTCTTTTTCATGTGTAGTCTGGACTTACATACGTCAAGTGCATTTATCATTAGCAGAGGGCTTAAGCTGTAAACATCATTACCAAGTCTAATTACATCTGGGTCCAAGGTCTCACTGCAGACAGACACAGGCACAAGGGCGCACTAACAAACACATACACAGAGTTATCCAGTGCAAGAAATAGGGAAGGAAAAGATAGTGAGAAGGGTAGCGTGAGCGCTGACTACACAAGAATAATGGCTAAAAAGTAAAGTCTATTTTTTAAAAATGTTTTAAACGATCTCAAAAGTAACAGTGGGACTGCAAAAGAATATCTTTCGCTTGGGGTACTTAATCGTATAGTAAGAAAGTAGAGTTGTAGCAAGTAAGACATTGGAGTGTAGGAATATGAAGACGATCAGTGTAACTGCTGAACACCTCAGCATGATGCACCCAGTGGCAGCGCTGAATCTCTTGGCAGTAGCTGTGAGCTACAGTACAAGCAGGTAACTCCAACATGACTGCCGACGGGGCTGACGGGACTGCACTGTATTATACCTCGGACTTCATCAGAGTGGAAGGTCTCAATAATGATCTGATGCACTGCAATCAGCTGCACCCTGCCCTGATTAGCGCTGACAGCTTTATGACAAGGGTGCAGTGAGAGAAAAAGATGTGTTGAGAGATGTGTGAAAGGAAGACAGGGGAAAAGTGTGCAGATATACGCTGAGAGTGACGAGAAAGCGAGAAGAAGAGCAAAAAAATCTATGTAACAAGTTAGATGGATTGGTCCTATAACAAAGTCTAACAAGGGAAAATCTTACTTGGAAAAAAAAAGTGTGGGGAAGGGTGATCGGGAGAGAAGTTTAAATAGCCTGGAAACATCCATTAAAGCAGAAAACATAATCAATGTGCCCTTTTAAAGAGCCAGCTAGCAAACATGGAGACATTCCTCAGTGCTTGATAATGCCACCAAAATTATTTCCCCCTTCCATCTCCTTCTTTTTTTTAGCCCCACTCCTCCTTTTCCCATCTTATACGGCCTTGCAATGACAATATGTCATGCAATGGATATAATTGCAATAATGCAATTTGGTTTGGAGGCGGATTGAGAGAATAATTGGACTCAACCCCAACGAAGTGACAGGCTAATGATTTAGCATGGCCACTGGCTATTGTGAGAAGCGAGCGCTTTCAGTGCTACTGAGCTAATTTCCTCTGATGATGGTCTTAGCGCGTTGTCTTTGTTTCGGCACTGAGGAGTGCATGGCCATGAGGCGGACAGTTAGATGATGTAACCCACCCACCCAATGCCAAACAAACACATGTCTCTTGTCTCGGAGAAGCCACCCACTGTTCTCAGTTACTTCATGCATAAAAGGGGGCCTTACTTGAACTAAAGATAAAGCAAATAAAAATAAAATAAAAAGCAAAGGTCCTTATTTTCATACCTTCCCCATGATATATGAACTTCACAGGAAAGCTAAGACCATTGCCAAGAGGAGGGGAAGCATTAGCATAGCCATAATAGCTAATTGCATAGAGTTTCATGAAGACTTTAAGACCGAGGACTTCAAATTACCGCAGCAATCGCAGCCATTCGAGTATGAAGACAAATGTGAATATGTTAGGACTTTGATGTATGAATTATTCCAATGTTGTAGCGCACAACATTGGAGTGCAATATTCTGATGGATTCTGATAAAAGCAGGCAATATACAGTCAAAGCAGCTGATGGTACAGCTGTGCAACTTCGTTCAAAGACAAATTTGCATTTGAAGAGTGAGTGCCCATCACTTACACAACAATAACAAGGCAGCAGCACATTTACAAGTGACCGGTGTTGTGAAATGCCACATCTTGATACCTATTCTGTTTGATGAGACAAGAATAAGACTTCAAGACATTTTCTCTTGCTGCTGCAAAGTAGAGCTCGAGCGAAACAACCACAGATAAGCTTGTTTCTCAGTCTGCGGACATGCTGTGAATGTGAAGTGTGCAAAGTCAAAAGAGGCTGTGTGTGGCTTGTGTGTGCTTCTCGTCTGCGTTCGTTGCTGCACATTTGCATTGTGCATGCCTGTGTGTTTGTGCTTGCTGGCAGACTAAGAGCAGGGCTTGAAACCAAGCTGGTGAATTTATTTATATCAGCTCTTTTTATGAGCCCCGCAGCTGGTGAGATGTAGGGGTTACCACAGTATGTGGTGCGTGTATTTTTGATTTTGTGTGTGTAAAATCTGATTATTGGGGTTTTCATCTAGGTTAACTCTCCCACATTTATATTAGTAGTGTTTGGGTTTTCTTTTTTCATATTTTGTGCATTCCCTCTACCTCTTCACTGGCGCTGTTGGGCCTGGTTGTCCCATTTGTTTCCCTCTCACTTTTGTAAATCGTCCCGCATCCCTCTCATTCTATCATTTCTTTCTATTCTTTCACTCTCACTCTTGCTCATTGCCGCCATCTGCTCTTTTGTTTGTTTCTGGCTATGCTGTTGTCAGGCACTGGCATGAGGGCCTACCCACTATTTCATACAGAAAAGCTTTACAAAAAGACAGAGGCGGACACGAAAAACTATACCTGGCAAGCGCAGAGGTGGGGTCTAAGGGAAAGAGAGAAGCATTTATACAGGTTGGCACCAGGAAAGCCTTTCACTTTCTCCCCTTCTCACTCCCTCTCAGCCAGAATCAATGCTCCAAAATCCCCCAAAGCCAGATCCTCTTACATGCTATCAATTATTCAACCTGCCTCTTTTGTACAACCACTCCTGTTTACAAGGACTGCCTGGCCAATTGTAAATGTTTGCGTGCCCGCTGAGCCCCCATCACCTCCCAGCCACACACGTTGATTACACAGTGATTTAGCTCTATTCTGCCATCCCCCACCACTTCCACACCACTCACATCTGCTCCGACAGGGCATCTGTCAGGCTGGCACAGAGGCAGCCGGAGCGGCAGAAAGCCCTGAGCTATGAGGGTGAACAGGGTAGAGCGCGATGAGAGACGCCAATCACGGCTTGTGGAGCTTGTCATCTGGGCTGAGGTCTGGCTGAGGGCACAGCATCTGGCTGCCAGTCCCAGCAGGTGCGCAGCTACGCTCAGAAGACTCTGAAAATATATGTCTAAAAATCATTCTGCAGAGCACCAGGATAGCTGGTGGACAGAAAGCACCAGCATTGTTTCTCAGTGCAATTTATTATACGAAAAGAAAAAAAGAAAAAAGCGCCACCTCCTCTAGCAAGCCTGCAGCTCCTATATGTCAATGAATTTTCTCACAGTTTTTTTTCTGTACACACATAACATGATAAAGTGGCGTCTACTTCTATACCGCAGCGTAAAATTTGAGCACCTATTGTTTTCAGTTATTTCTCACTTGCACACTTAACTTAGAGCTAACTTTATAATACAGGTATGCAAATTCCAAAGCAGGCTGCAATTATATTGTTTTTGTTACTGGTTTTTTTTTTTTTTAATCTACTACTCGTGTCTGGGCAAATCAAAAGATTTTTATTTAACATTTCATTATTATTGCGATGGCATCTGCCACACATGGGAAAAAAATCAGTCCATACCTTATATCTCATTAGTTTGGCTTGCACTTATTTCAATAATGTTATTCATTAATGTCTTTACTTAAACCTAACAGTGATATCATAAAAATGTGCTCTGTTATACAAATTTTCTATCTTTCCTGGTTTGGGGAGGTGGCTGTTTCCTGTCTGGGTGAAAGGGCGTGGCCAAGAGCTGAGGATTTTGACAATACAAGCCTGCTCAGCAAGACCAACCAAGTGCATTTCAGAAACTGGGGTGTTTTAGTTTACTTATGTTATTTTGTGCCTCTTGTGTCTTTGTGTTTAGGTCAGTTTGTGAGTTAACATGTGTTTAGTTTGTTTGGTTGAGTTTCTGGAAGTTACTTTTTGAGCAGGGTTGCGATTAGTTGACCTCTTTTATGGCCCCGCTAATTATATTTTGAACTTTCTTTTTTTGGGCGGTTAAAAATTTTAAAAAGCCCATTTTTGAAGACATTTTTCCTGTGTTATCTATGCCTTTGCTGCTTGGGCCGTAACAATTTTTCGAGGTGATTTGTTTTATTAAAAGTGCGAGCTTTATTTTGAATGAGGTTTTCTTAATGCTCGGATGCTTCCCATCTTATATCAGATTCTGTCTGCCCACCAGACCTTACAGCTAAGAGTGAAATTCCTTCTTAAATAAGCTGAGTGTAACAACAACCTCATTTTAACGCTCTGTTGGAGCTGTACTTTCTAAAAGCTGACAATGGCTACACGAGAAGCATCGGCAAAGTGCTGCTTTAAGCCTAATCGAAAATATGACATGACAAGAGAAGACATCCATTATAGTTGACAATTTGGACACAAAACTACTGTTACATAATTCAATGATGCATAAAGTTGAATGAAGGAAAAACCCACTGTTTTACACATGGTTGTAGAGCAAAGAGTGGCTAGCTGGGGGATGAGCTTGACTCCACGTTACATGACAAGTACCACAGCATGGTAGAATTTGCAAGGTCTCTGCAAGGAACGACTTTAAAGTTGTAAAAATCAGCAGCGAGTCGGTGGAACTAATGGTTTTCTTTGTGTTTGATCCTCCCTTGTTCTGTCTCATCACTCTCTCCATGCCCCACCTGCCAGGGAAATTTATGAGGATGCTGTTTTTCCACCCAACATGCCAGACAGGAGACATTTCTCAGGAAAACAAACCATTAATTTGGTAAATAAGGAAGGAGTATCACACTTGGATAATTAATTATGAATAATGCTTGCAAATTTAGCTTTTGTTGTCATTGGTGCAAACACTCTAGCAGTAGTAGCCCATTTCTCTGCTTAACGTAAATGCTGGCTGTTTATCAGAGAGTTCAATGCATATTTATGTGCTGTCTAAATATGGACCCTCTGTTGTTATATGGTCTGGAGCTGGCAGTCATACAGTGTGACAGTAAAGTAAATGCAATATTCACAAAATAGATGTGAGCTTTAAATAGCACTGTTACCATACCATATTCCCCAGCTAAGTGCATGGTCTCTCTATTGTTATATGCTCAGCTGAGAGAGCAAGCAGTGTTTTTACTGTCATGTGCATATCTGAGGAATTTTAAAGTGTCAGTAGGCAGAATTAAATCTGTCACTTCTACTGTATGTATGCACCTCACGCCAGCAAATACAATGGAATATTGTGCATCAGGACGCATATTGTTGAAGTCTGATATCTGCTGTGTACATTATCAGTGTTGCTTTGCATTCAGCTTCTCAATTTTTTGAATGTCATAGCATAAATGCAGAGAAAACCATATTGACTCAGATATGAGACGCCTTCCTTATGTAAACAGGACTGCAGCAAACACGTGTATAGTATATATATATACAGAGTGCATATAGTAGGTATTCAGTATAAGTGCCAAAATGGTAATGGACAGTTAATATGTTAATAATAGCTCCTTAATCCTCCTGTGCACACACACCCACAGACTGCAGGGCCCCTCTTTATCAGTGCTGCTCGCACTGGCAACGACACATGCATTGCCAAGCCTGCCAGGCTACGGCCATGCTAATGTAACCCGTTAGTCTAACAAAGGCTCAGGTCAATGGAGCCTCCAGTGGCTAATTGCTTCAGAGAGATAAGTGAGTTTGACGACGCAGCAAGGGACGGCTCAGCGAAAGGAAGCAGCGAGGGAGAAGATGTTAATGTCTCCCCCTGTTCACTCCACCGTCAATATCGGCCAGTCGCAGGCCTGCCACAAAATGAATATTAAAGACGCTTTTGATTGTTTGTCCTCTCTTTTTTCCTGGTTTCATAGAATTTTAATGGGCTATGTTAGGGTGTTTTGTCACATTTTCTATGCTGGGTAAGAGACTGGAGATAATGCAATTAATCCCCATACCATCACCTGACAGCCAACCAGCTGTGGTGGCCAATAAAAACCACGTGACGGCTATTGCTGTTGCACTATTCTAACATCCTGCCCCATGATTCAAAATGAAGGCAAATTACTGCATTGTGCTCTCAAGTGAGCTCAGCGATAATAAAAGGCCTGAATGCAATTAGATGTGGTGTGAATAATATGGTTTTGGGCTAAAATGATTTGCTCTCTTAAAGGAAACACTTTGGCCCGGGTTGATTTGTTCCATCTGAAGTGACAGTGACGAGACCAGCGAGTGCCATCCAGCAACAATAAAACCAATCAGATCTTCTTCATCTGCTAATCTGCCTCTGACTTATATTAAATCAGTGTCACTTTCAGACAGCGAGGCTTTCCAGCCCCTTCCTCCTGCAACAGCGAACTCTTCTTTTCCTACAACCGAGTCAAGTTCACCTGCCTCTCACCGACTCACTTCATCTGAAGATTACAGCTCTCACGTAAAATGAATCCTGAACCCATATTTGTCAGACGTGGCTGGAGGCTAATGCAAATTGGACTTGACAAAGTATGATGAATAAGACAAAAGCTTTTCATCCATTTTTTTCCCCCTCGTTAGATAATGATTGCACAAATTTTCAACAAGTGTGACGATGGACTTTTTGGTGTTTGGTTTGATGATGTATGCATCCTCTCTGGAGCTGACCAACCAGACTTCACACATGAACAAATAAATACTAACAAAATGTCTCCTCAGACTCTCCCCCACTTCTCAAAACACTACAGCTGTACCTCTTTATCTCTTGTAGGTATCTTGTCATTCTTCTGTTTTCCATTTTTACTCCAGCTATCTATCCTCTCATTAGTATGATATTCTGCAGTCTTTTCTTCCATGCTGCTTGTTTGCTTCTAAGGATCCTACCCTCTGGGTCCCACCAGTTGCTAACCCATGGAGATGAAAGCTTCCAGTCTCAACGGGGTGTTTGAGGTTAGACCCCCACTGACACACTAAGACACATCCCCTTCCAGTTAAAAACAAGATTATTTTTCACACTAGATAATGTGATGTAAGCACAGTTTATACATAGAATACATTTCTTTCATCATTTTTTAAAAGCTAGCTAGCAACAAAGGTTTTGGAAGCAGGGTTTAAGCTTTTTTTAAAAACAAAGAATGGATAATGTATATAGCCTTGCATAGACATTGATGTCTGCTAAATTTGCATTCAGTGTAGCATCATTAAAGGTGAAAATGGTAATATAAATTCTTCCAAGATACCTCAAGGGTTCTTAGTGGGTTTTTTAGACTTACTTCTTATAAACTAGCACAAGTGGAGTGTTGTGCAGAGTAGTGTGTGGCTTCTCTGCTGCAGAGTTGGCTGTCCAGCACAGCAATAGTAAAAGTACATACGGTGCACTCTGCTGATTTTCTCGTTAAATACTGGTGACCTGGGACGAGGTTTGAATCTGTCCCTGGCAGCTCTTTTTTTGTCTTTCTAAACACAGTTGAAACTGAAGGTGGAGCTGGAGCGTCAAACCCCAGCCACCGGGGAGCGGCGCAAATAGTCCTCAAATATTGATTCTGCTGCAGAGAGCCATGTAGGACGAAGGGGAGCAAGGCGCCAGGCTCATCTACAGAACATGAATTCTCTGAGGGAGGGAAAGAGAGAGTGGGAAGGAGGGGCGAATGGGAAACAGATCCACCATATAGTTTGATGTTGCACAGATCTCAAGACCTTTCCATTACCTTCTGGTTGCTGTAATTAAGGCTCGTCACTTTCTCTGCGAATTCCAGCTCTCCCACGCCCGTGTGCGTATGCATGAAACGGAAAAAAGTTTAAAAAAGAATGAGCTCATGTGGACATAGGTGTTTTTGCTTGAGCGTGAATGCAGTTACAGGATGCCATCATATTTCCCTCTCCAAAGGACCATTGTTGCTGATACGCCGCTCGTGGAAAGAGGGCAGTTTGGTGTGACTGGCCTAACTGCAGTGCTGCATCGTAAGCCTAAAAATATTCCATGTCAGTGTTCCCGAGAGAAGCCCAGTGCTATCCAGGCCTCTCAGTAATGAGAGAGTGGAACTGCCTGCAACCGGTAGCCCTGCTGTCCCCAAGCTCCCTCTGGCTCAGAGCTCGGCATTGGAGCCGGAGAGTTAGCTGCTCAGCTCCCACAAATTTATCATAGCTCACAAGGCAGCATGTCTGAAAGCAGAGGCTCTCATTCACAGAGGAGCAGCCCCCACCAGGCTCACCCTTGGGCACACTAACCCAAGACATTCACAAATCAGAGAGGCAGAATGATGCAGTTTGAAAAACACTTTCTTTTGGTTGTGTGTCCACAAGAGGGGTGGGGTGGGGGGGTTATGATTTGGAAAGCATCAGTGCAAAAAGCTGCAAACTACTCCGAACAGCTGAGAAATTAAGATACAGTGCGTGGGGTAGATTGCGTGAAAACTTTCATCTGTGCCATCATTTGTTTCAGAGACATTACAGTGGGAAAAAAGAGAGAAGGAGAGGGCACAAGAAAAGGAGAGAAAGATTCAAAGAAAGGGGGGGGTGGAATGGGGGAGAATGGACAAAGATAATAGAGAGATTTATGATGTTTGTACAGGGCGCGATGCTACTGCACTCAGGGCTGTAATGATCGAGCCTTGTACAGAAAAAAAACATGTTTGCAAAATGTTGAACTGCCATTATCTGTGGCAATTATTTCAGTATGTCTCACCCAAGCTTTGATACGGAGGGTAATTCTGGAGAAAATCAATCCGGTCGATGACGTGACGAATCCTACTTCCGGGCCTAAAGTAGTCTGCGTTTAATATGGCTTTTGTGTTGTTAACATGTTTAATGTTTTGTATTTTCTTCTATTTAGTCTCAAAAAGCTCCTAAAACAGTCAGTGATCCCTGTTGACCTCCCTCGGCTTTTATTACCGCTAATCATTTATTTAAGCTCAGTTTTTAAAACCTTAGGATGTAACTACAGCCCAGCCCATGCAGCAGTATATGAATGACTAACCTCGTATTGTGGATGGATTATCTCAGTTGTTCTCCTGGCTGAAGTTTGGTCCTTTTACAGCATCCTGCCATGCGATTACATTTGTTCCTGGCCACCGAGAACACTCACGTTAACTTTTATCAAGTGGAAAAAAGTTAGCTTGTTTATATTATGCTAACATAGCTGTGTCGCTAGCGGTCACGTAGCACTATATACCAGCTAGCCCAACTTCAGTAACCCTACAAACGTCACTGCTGTTTAGTTTTCTGTCTTCATTTATGTTGGAAGTGATAACAGAGCTGTATGTTTTAATTTGTTTCCAAAACCCCGCAGTCAGGACATGCTATATTGTATTTAGATAGAAGCTAGCGAGCTAACTTCCTGCTAACTTCTAACTCCATTGTCAAATGTCTGTGGAACAGTTTACCTCTACAACTACGTTTGGTTGACTCTGTGGAATCCTTTAAAAAACAGTTAAAAACTTTACTGTTTAAACAAGCTTTCTGTTGACCAATGCTTTTTTACATTTTTATATTTTTGATTTACATTTAAACTCTATATTGTGTATATCATGCATTTGCTAATTATCGTATTGTTTATTTTAATCTCTGTGTGCAGCGCTTTGTGACTACCTGTCTATGAAAAGCGCTTAATAAATAAACTTTACTTACTTACTTTACTTATGTCATAAATTTCGTTTTCATGGATGCCTGGATGTTAAACTCAATTGTTACACCTGGTAGAGCAGAACGCTGATCATTTTATTAAAGATGAAAGACTTTAGACAGTTTTTCAACTCTCAGTAATGCCATAGTGATCGTTTGATATATGGACCTGCAGCGGAGTTTAGGCCCAGACACGGCTTGTGACGTCAGACTTAACGACCGGATAGGCAACGTGCGCGCAAAAAAACTAACACGTCTAATAAAAAGAAGCTAAAAAGAAACCTCATCGTGCGGTGGGTTTGTATCTGTGGTGCTTTTAAAGATTAAGAACCAGAATATTTGGAAAACATTTTCAGCAAGGAAAAAAAAAGAAGGAAGAAAGAAATAACAACATTAGAGCAGGTCACACTTGTTTGAGCATTTATGGTCCTCCTTTCAACAGTCAAAATAAGAGATGTTGCAGTACCGAATAAAACAGATCAAAGATATATAACTCTGAAGGCCGAGCCTGGAAAATTTCTCTGGGCAAAAAAATGAGACGGATGAATCACACTTTAATAGTTCATATTGTACCAAGCTGTATGTAAGTGAAGCTCGACAGTCTGAGCCTTTTTTTTTAAACAAATAACTACTCAGAATGAGTGAGGTGTGATATACATATTTATCTACTTCAAGTGTCAGACACTTTACAAAATGCTCACCTTCAGTTTCATGTGACATCCACAGCAAAAAGATGGGAGATATCTAGAAAAACAAAACATTCCCAAACGGCTTCGACTAGTGCAAATATCTTACATGAATTTTTAATATGTTGTTATGATCCTATTGCAATTCCTAATTAGAACTGCAAAATGACTCCCGCAAAACAGTCTTTGTGGTAGTGACTTGACCCACAAGAGCCGTTTAAATCTAATTTGCTATTTGCTAGTTATAAGCTGCTAACTCTCATGTACCCATCCAGACTGCCGCCAGTGTTTCCAGTATATGTTCAACAGGTCTGAACCGTGTCCAGCAACACTCTCAGCGGCGCCTCTAGTTCACATCTTACTCTCGTCCCAGAAAGCTTTGTTGAAATATATACTTTGAAATGCTTAATTGGAGTTTGAAATCAAACGTTTCAGATTAATCCAAACTGTTCATTATTGGAAAAAAGAGTCGCCTTATTGTCCACTGGTACCCTGATTGTAGTCCATTGGTCTCAACAACCAGCATATTACATATGCTGTACACGTGGCTCCATGTTGCCAAGTGAACATAGTTTGTGATGAGTACGTTTGATCCCATTATTTTGTGATGGATATCTTGACAGCAGTCCT
Source organism: Pundamilia nyererei (assembly GCF_000239375.1). NCBI lineage: Eukaryota > Metazoa > Chordata > Actinopteri > Cichliformes > Cichlidae > Pundamilia > Pundamilia nyererei. The sequence continues at coordinate 52,804 of NW_005187443.1, read as the reverse complement.
TTCCTTTCCCGCATCTTACAGTAAATACAATATGTGTGAGTCATCCATCCTTTCCACATGGAAAGCTTCATGTTTCCTCATGGCTCGGTGGCTCTCTTGCTATCGGGTGACCTAAAAAGAAAAAAAAGAGAGAGAAGAGAAGAGAATCAGGGTCGCAGAGACATCTAATCACATGAAGTGCTTCACAGTGGCTGAACAAATGTTTCTATTTGAAAGAGACAATCGGATGTCAGGGGTGAATATTTAAAGTCAAACAATTTCCTTTGTATTTCAGCCTCTGTGTCCTTTTCATTGGACCAAAAGAGCTTGTTGGCAGTCTAGCCGGTGGTCTGATTGCAAGAACCAACAGTGTCTCAACTGGTTAAGCTGAATTTCATATGTCTTGGAGCTGCAATGGTTTGTTTACACTTGAACAGAGAGCTGAAGGAGTGTAATTGCAGATGTAAAGAACTTGTTTCCCAGCAAGCCCAGTGCGGTGTGTGTTTATGCTGTATAATGACCAGATATGTTCATGCATAAAATATTCATTCTGCTTGTTCCACTCCTGCAAATAAAACTGCATTAAGTAAGAATGAAAATACAGATCTCATGGTGTGGTGTTTTTGCTGTTTCTTGTTAAATGATGATGCCTCAGTCAGGCAATCTATGCATCTTTCTACAACACACCTACGCTGTGTGGGAGTGAAAGAAAGATTGACATATACTGATCATCATGGTGAATAATATGCTGAGGTGGTACAAGGAGGTCAGAGGAATAAAGAGAGACCCAGTGTAAAGAGCAGAGCTGCAGAGAAAGTAAGAGAGCAGGGCCGTGTGAGCAGTTGCCAAGGAATCGATGTCTCATTGCAACTATCTACAGTGACATCTGCCACCAAGTCTCCAAGTAACTGCTCGCCAGTCCCAAAGCACCTTGCAAATTCACAATTAATGTCCACTGATGCAGTTAGCTTAAAGGCCTCATCAGACAAGGTAGGAGGGACAAAAAGGAGAGGAAGGGAGTGAAGAAGAAGAGAGACGGCAACGTGCAACAAAACAGGGATAATTGCACCTATCAGTCCCAGAGTTGGTGTTAGGCCCAGGGTCATTAATTCCACTGCCTGTGACTGAGCTCGGCAGTGCCTCTGTTCCTCAGTCTACCCCACTCACCAATTTAATTACGACTCTTAATTGTGAAGCCTCTGTGGAAGGCCCCAGCCATAATGCATTCTAATGAATGCGACAGATGTTGTTCTGTTATGCCATCTCTTGAGCAATTAGTCTTATGGCGCCTGCGCCGCTTTCCCGTCCAACTGTTTCTCTTTTTATATTTCACCTGTAAATAAACACCTGCTCCATCCCACGGCACGCACTCTGGCGTATGCACACACACTGCCCGGTCGTCAGACCCACAAATTAACTTTCACACTTCAGCAGATTACAAAGGGCCATGAAGGGCCCTCATTTAAATCAATTTATCTCATATGAATAGCATCAGTTTACTCGACATCACATGGCGGTTGTGTGGGGTAGACTGTACAGAGGTCTCGGGTTTACTGTGATGGTTGGTTTTGTTTTTTGTTCTTTTTGATTCGTCTTACCTGAAGAGATACGGCTACAGGAGCTCCACAAACAATCACCTGGAGGCTTGCCTGTTGATTAGCGCTGTATTTTCTTTGTAATTTATAATGATCTCTGAAATAAGTGATTAAATTAGACTGCGGTCTTCTGTGGGCATTTTGAAGATCCAAACAATCTCTGTTTACAAGATCAACTTTAATTTTCTTGGGAAGCCCTTCTGAGTTTTTTCTTTTCATATACTGGCGTATACAATACGAACACTAGCAAGAGTCATCAAGTTGAAAGTTTGTTTACTCAACACTAATTCAAGCAAGATGTTTCACAGACAAAACAAATCAATTGAATTGAAGATCAAGGTCATATCTATCTACATCAAATGTTAGTTAGGTTGGTAATACATGCATTTTTTTGTATTTTTTTTTTTTTTTTTGGGCATCACATGATTCTCGTGGGACTTTTTGATGTGAGCACTGATAATTTTACACGCTTTGTTGTAGCACGCTGATGAAAAGATTTCAAAGGCTACGCTATAATTAGAGTTACACACTGCACGTAGGTCACGGTGCAGAAGCGCAAAAAACACAGGTAAGAAATCCATGAAAAGGAGAAGCGTTGATCAGTGATTTCACATCAGAGAGAGAGAGAGAGAGCAGGCAGGTGTAGACAAACAGACAAATGCATTCTTCTTACTTTGGTGGTTTTGACTTTGTTGCCAGTGCTGCAGGACCAACCGGTCAGGTCAGGAAGGACCTTACACTCCTCCCCATCCATACATGGCTGCATTTGACACCACCACTTCTGGGCTACAATGGACGCTGGAGTAGTGAGCGGATGTTCAGAGAGAAAATTAAAGACGGAGGGTTAGTAAATGGATTATATGACATGAAGAGCAAAAGGCTAGAATAAGGCAAATTTACAACACCAACGTGACCAGCACACCATGCAATAATTAACACTGATCACTGGAAACCACCAGAACCATGGACAGCACACTGTGAATAAAGATTAATGGGTTTTTTTGTATTCATAAGTAGAATGAGAAGAGTTG
>NW_005187443.1:44291-49983 GCF_000239375.1 Pundamilia nyererei | reverse complement strand
AAAAATAGGATTATGAAGAAGAAATTCTATCAATAAAAAAAAGGCTCATTTATTTAAGACAACATGCTGATTCTGAAGTGCTGTATGATTTTTGCAGGGCAAAACGAGCTCTTTGTACTAAAGCAAACAATTAGAAGCTGTGTTTTATTTACCGACTGCAACAACTTTTATTCTGTTCAAACTAAGAAAAACTTGGAGGGCAGGATATGCATGCAGGATCACAAAAACAAAACACTTGTGGAGATTTCATATTTGTTCTAATCGTATTAAACGAAATAATTCTAATTATTAGAATTACCTAAGTTTTGATTAATGGCAGCATCCAGTCAAGGACATATTTGAACCAAATCTAATAACTCAAATCATCCCAGCATGATGATGTTTCAGAGAGCTGCCGCTTTGACAGAACTACTGTGGCGTTGGGTTCTTTGTTAGCAACTCCTGGATCTGTTAAAAAGCTGTTTTTCTGTGTTTCAGTGAACAAAGCTTGATGCACCCTTCTTCTCTTATTGTAGTCTCGGATGAAAACTCATCACGTTAAGGTAAAACACTTTCCCACCGTCATTCCAGCCGTGGTTTGACACTTTTATATGTAGAATAACGGTATGACATCTGACATATTCACTTAGTTCCAGTGCCATGGTTCATATTAATGCAATACTATCTCATGTGGGTGAACAATGAGGTAACATGGTCAATGCCGCACATTCGCTCATATTTGACTGCACATCTATACAGTGCAGAATCTATGTTTTTGTGAATGTCATGTTATTATAGTTTTTCAAGCATGTCCTCACACGACTGAAAATGTACCTGACTTGGTAAATATGGTCTTGAGCTACTGGATCCTGTTGCACAGGTAGGAAAGTGGATGCAGTCTGGGCTGAGCTATAGTTTATCCGGTATTAAAAGCTAAAGTTTCCTCCATCTTAGCAGCTGGCACTCAAATCTCACAGATCATTTGACCCCACCTTGTAGACAAGAGACAGAATAAGAGAGAATAACTCAGTCCCCGCTCTCCTAACTCATCATCTGTCCATCCTTTAGTCTCAAAGGTGAATGCAGAAAGAAAAAAAGAATCCCATCTCCCCAACTTCATCATCATTAAGCTGCTGGACTGATGGTGTTTAGAAAGAAATTTTTTTCATATCTGCTGTTTCCAACAAATGAATGAGATAAGCTGGTATTGTGAGGAAAATTGACTTTCAACTGCATAATGCAAAAGAACATGGGCCAATTCTCTCAAGCATTCTGGGAGAAGAAAACAGTGCTACTAAGAGAAAGAGGGAGAGGAGGGCGGGAGGGAGGGAGACAAGACTAAATAATAGCTGTTCACCAAGAAAACATCTTTGTAGTGAGGAAATGAGCAGTGAGAGGAACTCGGGGAGGCAGAGTGAAGGGTGCAAAGGAAAGAGGCCGTTTGAGGATGACTATCACTGATTGTAGTGGTGAAAGGAGCAGATCAAACAAAGAAAACACAGGAAGAGGAGAGTAGCAAATTGAGGCGGAGTGGAAATTGGCGAGAAGCAGAAAGCTAACTTGAAGCTGCCCAGTCAACACAAAAAAACCTCTCGCCGCTATGATGAGGCTAATGTTGAACACACTGTTATGATACATGAGCTCAGTGGCAGTAAGCGGTTCTAAAAACCAATGGCTGTGTAATGATTGTTAATGTGGCCATTACAGTGTCAACGACAGTGCTTTGTACTGCTCGAGTGTTATATAGAGCTACTAGGCATGGCCTTTGAGTGCTATTATGGAGTTAGTGTTTATTGCACCTTATCTCATGCTATTACTAGGAGGGTGGGGCATGACACATAAGAACCTGCCTGTCAAGTGAGAAAATGGACACGAGTTTGTACGTGGCCTGTGATGTCATGGATAATTCAAGTACTGGACGGCATTCAGACAGAGATCTCAACAGGTCAATGGTAAAAAGATTACAGCAATACTGTGCACCAGTTAGTTCTGAAATTATCTCCACTGGAGCCGTATTTTTCCTCGCTGTACTGATGGAGGAAGTTTAGAGGCCAGTAGGAAGCTTTTCAGGTGCGCAACGGTTTGAATGACTGAAATTCAATATTTACATTTAGAAGATTTAGATAGTCATCTTGAGTAGTTCACTAATCCACTTATATTAACACTACTGACCCTCGTGAGCCTCTACAGTAAATATGAAACCACAGACAGCCTCCAGCTAGTTTAACTTAGCACATAGACCAGAAACCGGCTTAAATAGCGACCTGTCCAAAAATAATCAACTTCGTCCACTATCACTATCAAAACTCTTAAACTGCATGGCATATACATGTGCCTTTTATGTACAAAAACAAACAAAAAAGAGCATATAAGCAATACATGATGGATTTATGGAAGACTGTGTGCTGTCTTAGCGCTCAGTCACACAGGCCTAGAGACCCGTCGGCTAGCATCTGGCAACCACCAGGAAAAATGTGCATTCCCCTGGTTGTCAATAGTAAATGATGGCTGCTGGCAGTCACTTTGAAATCAAATGCTAAAGCCCCACACAGTTGTCAGTGACCCGCCCTGGTAGCTACTGGTCATCAGAAAAAAAGGAAAAATTCAGTTGCTGGAGGTTGTTGGCATTTGCTAACCTGAAATTGGTCACATGAACTGGTGAAAGAGGTGTATATGGTGCTGAACTGAAAAGTTCCTTGGAACTGCTATTGTCACCCAGTAGTTTGCATGGGAGACGCCAACTTGTCTGCAGACACAAACTACTCACCAAGCAGTGGAGAATGTTTTCCTTTGAAGAAAATCTGTGCCTTTTGGGATGTGTTGGTTGCAGCGATAAGGACAACTTTTACTTTGAAGACAAATGGTCTCCGTTTCCAGTTTGCATCACACTGTTTCATTTTAGCTGAGAGAGGAATTAGCAAGTGTTCACAGACAAGTTAGTGTCTTCCATGCAAGCTACAGACAACAAAGGTGGGAATCTGCTGCCATCCAAAGCATTTGCAACGGGCCTTTCAGTGCAGCATCATGTACATCTTTGTGATCCATTTCATGCTAGTGACTGGCAGGAAAACCCGAAGAAATGATCCACAACTAGTCATGAGGTGCACATTTTCCCCCTCATGATCAGCGGCTGCCAGATGGTCGCCAACAGGTCTCTCGGCCTGTGTGACTGAGGCCTGAGACATAGCGAGCACATAAGGGTATCAGGAAGGACATCTGTGGCAAAATTCTGCACCTGAGCAATAGGCAGATCCAGCCGATGTGGGGGCTCCACAGGAAATAAGGGAGCAACATTAAGTACCTACTGCTTGCTGCTTCATACCACATGACTCGTGACTCATGTAACAGTTGTTCTTTGGTCTCAGTTAAAGTCTCTCTTACAAAACAAAACAAAGTGGAAAAACAATCATCAGCTGAGTTGCTTTTAAAATTATTAAGCTAAAGTGACAATGACGACTTTCCACTGTGTCTCCACAGTCTTGCCTGTAATTTTTTCACATTAATGTTCAACAAGTACCAGTGAAAATGAATCACTGCCAAGTTCGTCAAACAGAAAGACATTTTTTCAGGGAAAAATGCATTTAACACATGAACTCCCCCTTAGCTCTACGTACTCTAATTGCATCAGTCTCATTAAGACTCTACATTTATATTCACAAAAGGTGCCCATGCTAATTAAAAAAAGGTTTGCAGCTCAGGCATACATTTCATCACAGTTACTCGCAGTCGTTATAGAAGCTGCATTCAGAATGCCTTTTAAGTTCTCCTGCAAACTTTCAGCATGGGATCAGCTGAGGGCAAACGTCTAGACAGGGCTTTGTTTAAGGTGCAGGTGATTAGGCAACAGAAGGGACTGGAGCTACAGTATGTTATTCCCCTGGCTCTCATTGAGTCTCCTGGGTTGTCGAAATAAGGTCTGCGGATGCTTTATGCTACGAGGGTGCCTACAGCTTTTGCTCGCCTGCTACTGATCACAACATGTCAATCTAGCACACACCTGGTAAATGTCACTCAGCATTCTGCCAGCTGCAGCTTCACTTTTTTCATTTTTGTGTGTGCAAACAAGCATGTCAGCCGTACGAGCATTCATCCCAGCGCCGCCTCTGTTCATGCCTTCTCTGCCACTGCTTGCATTGATATTGTAATGTTTGTGACATCAAGTGGACAAAGTTGAAATTGCAGGTCTCCTTCTCCACTGCATGAAAGCAAAAAGATGTTTTGTTCACATCCCTGTGGCACAACGTTGCTCAGTTATTGTATGCAATGCCTTGATTCTTGCCAATTAGCACTTCAAGAATGCATGCTGTGCTCCAGCTTAGCAGGTGAATTAACAAGCGTTGACTGAAAAAAAAAACCACCACCTCCATTCACCTCGATGCCAAAAATATAAACCTGATTTCTAACACTGCTTTAATTTCTGATTTTTACCAGGTCAACACAATCGAACTCTCAAAAGACAAAAAAAACTGTTATGCATAATCTAAATCATTTCTCTTTCTTTTCCTCCTCAACCTCAGTAGCATATCCTGGGTCTACCCTGGGGCCTCCCTACAGTTAGACATGCCCAAAACACCTCACCAAGAGGCACTCAGGCAGCATGCTGGTCAAATGCCCAAATGCCTAAACTGGCTGCTTTGAATGTAGCACCTCTACTCAGGGCCTACCCTCTAAGGGTGAGATATGGTAATGAATATAGTTTAGCTATATTATAGTACATTATTCATTATTCTCATGACCTTTACTTTTATGATGTACCACAGTAAAAAATGTACATTTTCATCCATACAGCCTTTTTTTGATGGATTGAGCCTTTTCCCACCTCGTCCTCAGTTCATCAGTGGGCAAAAAATGTATCTGTCACATTGAATGCAAAAAAGTCACCAAGTTCAAAGGGACTTCCCTGACTCCTAACCTTTTCATCTAAAGTAACCAATTAGCCTCTGATATAACAAAACTAATTTAATGACTACCTATCCAATTGTGTAACTATGCTGTAGCCTGTTTGATGTTAGCCAGGACATCCTATCACACTGTGCGCACAGCATGTGTCTGTGGGAGTGTATCCCCATTAATACTTTACAAAGGCACTGCTTGAACTCACACGATGGAGCAGCTGAATATATACACTACACTGTGTGAATGTGTGTGTGAATGGGTGAATGACTGAATGTAGTGTAAAGCGCTTTGGGGTCCTATGGACTAGAAAAGCGCTATACAAATGCAGGCCATTTACCATTTACCATTTACAGCAGAGGAGGGTTTCTTTGTGTCTGTGTCTGGGTGCTTACACATTTATATGTGCGCACATGTCTGTTGAGCACTATAGATGTAATGTGGTTTTCATGTGTCCATCTATACAGTCCCAAATGTGCAGTAAGTGTAAGCTATAATGCACAATCAGAGCATTCCTGTGCCCTTGCTCTGAGGTCATCACTTTTTAAAGGGAATATGATGCACCTCCATGTACTTAAACCCATACACACCCATAGGCAGTTTGGAGGTGGACCCAGATATATGAATGCTCCCAGGCTTTGTAACAGTTCCACTCAGTGATCCTGAAGTGCAGAAGCAGTTGGAGAGCGGCATCCATCTCTTTCTACAATGATTTACTAACACACTTTATCTCCATTGCCCCAGCTCGCACATCCATGCCAGCACACCCAGGTATGTGGACAAAAACAAGAAGAAGAAGCAAAAAAGTGAAAAACACATC
>NW_005187443.1:33818-44006 GCF_000239375.1 Pundamilia nyererei | reverse complement strand
CCCCAACTGCAAACCTTCAGACTAATAAATACAATAACAAAAAGGCCAAGAAGCTAAAAACAATATCATAATAAATCACAAATTAAAAATCAATGGATATTACTTATTCAGATGAAGAATAGCAACATGGGACAAAGCTGTTTCTTTACAGCTTTGTCCTGCATTTAGGGACTGCTAACCTCGTCAAATAGGGGGTGGCCGTCAGCATTTACGATGGAACTGGTCATCCTCTGTAGCTGTCTGGTATAAAGAGGCTCTGGGCTAAGCTGCTGTTACTGTTCACAATTTGCAACAGTTTGTTCCTGTCCTTCAAAGATAGATTAGCGTACTGTGACACCAAGGAAAACATTTCCATAACATAACTCTGCTACTGCACTTCTTTTCTTGACATCGACCTGTGTTTTGTTTGTTTTTTAGGATATATAAATATAAAATATATGTGAGCCACTCAGAAGTGGACAGGGTGCATTTCTCCTACAGCGTTAGCCCGAAAAGAGCTTCACCGCTTGACTTCTATTTTTTTTTCCGGTTAACAATTCTACCTCTGCAAACTCTTCACGCGCAGATTTAGACTTCTCCAAATGACCTTACTTTTTGCAGGACAAACCCTTTATTCTCACACGCCACCAGCGCTAATTCCAACAGAGAAGAAAAAGAAAAGAAGCCAACACAGAAGTGGGTTTCAGGGTTGTTGTGATGAATAGAGTTCACTTGAAAAAGCGTATCCCACCATGCAGTGCAGCAGCCCAGTAATGGGACCTCTCACCATTAACTCCTCTTTCAGCCAGCATCAATAATGTAACTCCATTTACACTATGGCTTTTCTACAAAGGCTACCTGCTGAGAGGGGGTTGTCTCTTTCCATCAGTGCTCCAGCCAAAAAAAAGGGGAGAGAGAAGCACGCGTGGATGTGTGCGTGCACTGAGGTGTGTTTGTGTGCGTAAGAAAACCCTGGATGAGGTGAGATCTTTTGGAACTGTGAACTCAGAGGTCAAGCCTGACTCATGAGATAAGTGCTGCTGAGCACTGGATTTGGAAGTGAGAGGAGGTGAGAGTCCGAGGTGAGATCTGAATAGAAAATTAGAAAGCCTCGTGACCGGTGTGACGGCAGAACCGCGCAGTCTGTGCGTGCGTGTGAGTCGAAAGAAGTGATTAAGACCATCAAAAAGAATCCATCACTAACTCTCAATCACACGCAGAGTGCATTAGGTTCTCATTAGTGTCACTCCTCCTTTTAGCAAACGAGACCACGTCTTTGAAGTAAACAAATAAAAGCAAGGAATCAGTGCAGTGCCTGCTCTGAAGGGTTAGCAAAGTTTCACGTGATTCCTTGTTTATCCTGGCTTTCATTACAAAGCCAATCATCTTTGCTATGGTTGCCTGGTTTTATCATTATCAAGCAATAGTTCCCATCTTGGAACTCATCAAAGAGGTTAAAAAACAAATCTACTTTTTTATTGGGTGAAAATGGTGCTGAAATGAACCAGCAGGTATGCTTGTTACTAAAGTTATTTCAATGGGGAAAGCACCGTCTACTGGTCACGCGCAGCAATAGCAACTCAATGCCTGGAGGTTGGCACAGACTGGCAGTGTGTGCACAGCCCTGACTAGTAAAGGTGGAAAGCGTGCGGGCATTTGCAAAGACTCGAATGAAAATGGGAAGTTGTATTAAAGCCGATTGTATGTAGCAATAGCACAGCTGTAGGATTGGGAACCAAGTGTCAAAAATAATGTGCATTTTAATAAGAAGTTGCTATTTGCCAAACTAAATGACTGTGAGTAGTTCTTGTTTGTGTGCTGCACTGTCTGTCAATAGACGTCAACAAACAGCGAGCCGGGGTGAATGAGATTTGTTTTGGCTCGTTTTTTACCCTTCTTGATAATTACCATATCATTCATTTACAGCATTAGAGTGATAATGGGGCTAATATGCTATTTTTCATGGAAAATAAACCAAACGCTGTGAAATCTGATCTAGCTCCAAATCTGAAACAGAAAAAAAAGAGACATCACTTCAAGTTTGCCCACAGATGTCACATCAAAGACTCTATTTGTGTAGATTCATTACTTATTTGTTTGCAAGTGTGGAATCAGCTTCCAGTCCCCTTCCCGAGGTGACGTTAACAGTATGAATAACCCTCGAGCTTTGGAGAGGTAGTGTCTCCGCTCACGTATTAAACAACTGTGTATTTTCTTCTGGTAGGGGGCTAATACAGTGCGATTGGATGAGGTTGGCTGACACAGTGTGTGTGTGTGTCTGATCTCAGCGGAGCGTCTGCGGATGATAGGGGTCAGTGACACTGCTTGTTTCTTGCTGGGCAGCAGCTCTCGATGCGGACAAACGGGTGCAACAGAGGTCTATGAAAACGACCCTCAGCTTTCGTCTGTCCATCTTCGCTACTAGCCGCACGCACACACACACCCACACACTCAGCATGTATAAACAGACACATTTGTGTATCTGAGCGAAAGTCTGTGGATGATTAATTAGCTTGATGATATTTTTGTTGTTGTCGTTTTTCAGAATCCAACATTTTTATTTAACTGTTGACTTGAAAATCATAACCAACATAAGGGTTTGATGTCATGCTTTTATTTGTTTATAAAAACTTTCCTCTCGCTAATCACCCAAATGTTCTGTCTGAACCCATAAAAACATGCAAAGAAAATACTTTCTCTATCACCATCTGTCAAATACTCGCGCGGCCTGACTGGATATGAAACGTTAAGCTGTCCCATATACCAGCATTCCTTTAAAACCGCAGCTTAAGTATCCAATCTGATGTCATATTTTTGATTCTCCTTTCATATGGCATGGGGGAATTAGCAAGGCAAGGAGAAACATTACCGGCATTAGTGGCTTTAACTTTTCATGTTATCTCCTTGGGATGCAATGAACCCCAAACCGCTGGTGAAAGAGGACCGAGATATATCCAGGTTTACTTTAACACATTAAAAATCCTATTACTCAAGACCCACTTAAAGGTGCTTTACATTCATTTTCCAGTAAACATCCTATCTTAATTTAAGTAAAGACAATGGTGTGAATTCACTCTCAATCTCACTCCTTCTATTATAGGGAAATAAACTGAAAATACATTTTCAATCCAGCAGCAGTGTGCCATTTAAAAAAAAGTCATTTTCAGACAGAATCCAACCTGGCAGCAAATTTAAACTCATCTATTTACGTTTCTAATATCTCCAAAATGAATCTAGTAATGATTTGTTTTAGGTGAGAAGTTTCATGTAGAAACTTTAATGATGCAAGATAATTAAAACCATTTTTAGCCTTCGTGACCCCGCCGGATTCAGCAGCGTGTCAATTATTACAAAAACATGTTGTGCAGCGAAGCACTGTCCAAACCTGCAAAATCTTCATTTGGAATTCCAGTCACGCTCGCAAAGGTTTCCAACAGATACCAAAAAGATCTGGCAGAAATGGAGAGCCTCTGCTGCAGTGTTGTGGGGGAGATGTCTGCAATATGATGCACAAAACACAGAAACCGAAAGCACACCCTACTTGTTTATGTGTTTCACAAAGCAACGATGCCCAACAAATTCAGGCCTGTGCGCTGTTAGAAGACGGGGCTGATTTTCAGCCCAAACATCCACTCAGGCTGTTGGTCGGTGATCAGCTCCACTAGTATCACTAATTCTACTTCATTTCAAGAGATTCTCACATCGGGTTTTGTTTTGTATAAATGAGGAACCACTGGAAGAGACGCTTGGCCTGATATACACACTCACACTAACACTCACACGTAGTTTTACCTTCCACACAGGAGGGTCTGGCTCTGGTCGTGCCAGCGACCTGCCCCGGGAAACAGGAACACTTGACGGTTTGAGAGCGCTCCTCAATCTTATTCTTATTACAGCAGCGATGCACCGCCACCACCTCACATGTCCCCTGCTTCACTTGGTATGATGCTGTGAGAGAGAGAGAAAGAGAGAGAGAGAAGGAGGGGAAAAAAGGGTGGGGGGATTATTTGCTTGAAATTCATCGACTGTAAGGGAGATTTTGTTGGTGTTTTGGCATTTGTTGTTGAAAATAATCGAGTCGAAATTCAAACACATTTGCGCCGCAAATAACAATCAAATACGGGCCAGCTTTTCTGAGGATTAAACAGATCTGCTGAATAATTTACTTTTGTTTAAACTCCTCGATTTATTCCGGTCTCTGTCTTTGATTCATAAGTAAACACTTTTTAGTGATATTTTGCTTTTATTCTCAGCCCAGCGCCCTCATTAACTCTGTCACAGAGGCGACTCTTGTTCTCGTGATGGTGTGCATGGAGGGAAATTAAAAAAAGCAAACAGCATATGAAAAAATAATCATTTCTTTTTGACTCCTTTCAGACAAAGCACTTGATCTAAGCAGAGACGTGTGCACTTTATTTAGTTAGAGGAAATCGCTGTCACGTCTGCATCCGCATTTTTGTTTTTATCATTCCATCTCCATGCACGTCTGTCTGTGTGTTTGGTTCCTTGCATTTGTGTGTGCTTCTTAAAGTCATGATATATGTGAGGATAATTGTTTTTACCTGACACCTCCAACAAACCAGCCACCTCTAATGTCTCTTATTAGCTTCTCACTTCCCAGCAGGCATTGGTCTGGTTAATTATAAGACTCTCCGGACAGCAAACGAACCTGAGGGGTTGTAGCACAAACCCAAAGCTTTCTGCATAGTGGCAAAATGTGGTACTATGTGTGTGAGTGTTTCAGTATTTTTTGTTGAATTCCTTCTGAACATCTTGCCCCCTCACACATGATTTCTTTTCAGAGTCTTCAGGGACTAAAAGGTGACTGTATCTTCATTTTAGGAGTAAGCTCACGAGAGCAGCCATTTATACTTTAACTTGATCTGTCACATGTACAAGGCAGCAAGGATGACTTGTAAATTATGTTACATAGTAATGCATAGAAGTGTGTAATGCGCACTGTCTGTGTTAATGTTACATTCCCCTCAGCACATGAATAAACCCATGAATCCCTTAGCAGAAAGGTTTTTGTGCCTACCTAAAGGAAAATGCGCCAACCAAAACTGTTGGGTACAATGTTTAGTGAATCTAAGCTTTGCTTATGGCTTCTGAATGGATTCCAGCTGCCTTATCTTCCCTCTCAAAGCTTGTTGTGCACTCTTGAGAGTCTCTGGCACCGTTTCCCGAGCACAGCAAACCCTGCTGGCGACATAACTACCTATAAGCCTCTTTACAGCCCTGGAAAAACCTTGGTTATACTGTACCATAAGCCCAGATTTCATTTATGTACGTGACTATACCCAGACTCCAAAACTTTTCATGGTAAGCTGAATGGGCTTTGCAGGCAGACACAAAAGTGTGCACAAGCACACACACTCATACAGCGCACACACTCAGCAGAGGGTTCCATTTCTGCAGGCCATGGCCCCTCTCATCCTTTCTGATTTAAAGTTTGTTTGTTCTCTTCTCCAGAGAGCCCCATCAATGATCCCTGGCTCTCCGAGGGCGCCCCTCCGCTATCATCCCTCCACTTTCATTTCCCTCACTCCTCTGTCTCGGGCTCTCCTGAGGCTGGAGCAGCTGCTGGATTACACCCGTGCACACTGCACATGCACTCACTGACACACGCAAACATATATATAGGCTCTGTGTAATGATAAAAATCAAGAAAAGATCAAACTCAGCACAAGTCAAATGGACAAGAACTACACATTAAGTCATAGTTACAACAGCAATAATCACAACTGAAGCTCAAAGTAACAGCGTAAAAATAAGAAAATCTAATTCAAGCACAATTTTATAGCCTGTACAAAATAAATAAGAAATTATTCTGCTGCTGTTGCAGAACTGGAACTGAGTAAGACTGCTCAATCTGCTGGCCTTATCTCAGGAAAAAGGCAGCTTGTTAGCACGAGAGAGGAAAGAGAGGAAGAGAGTCAAGCAGGAGGAGGGAAAGCAGTGTCACAGGCAGCAGAGAGAACAAAGAGCAGCTCGCCTTCCGCTGGCATAATGAGGTCAGGAGGTACACTGGCCTTCTCTCTTTATTGCCTATATCAGGACTGGGCAGAAGATGTTTACGTTTGAAAACTTTAAAGCTTTGAGGGTATGTTTGAGCAGTGGATGATAAACCCTTCCCAGCTTCATTTATGCACATTCTTTTTGTCTGTCCGTGGCACGTACCCTAATTAAAATCTCAACGAAGTATAAATGGATGCAAATGAGGCAAATTCAGGCTGATGTAAGGTATGAGAACAGCCCACATCCTTCTCTTAATGTGATTTCCATTATTTAAGGAAGACAGGAGACAGAAAGCCTCTGCTGGGTTTTCTTAGAGTATACATATGCAGCTTAATGAAGAAGAAGAAGAAAAAGAGGCCAAGGTGCTCTTCAAGTAAATGCTTTAAGAGGCTTTCTTTCATAGACAGTTTAAAGGACACTCTAAACAACTTCAGAGTATTTTAGATGTTGCCACTGTCGCGTTCATCGAGGAGCAACACAACACACTGCATACCGAAACATATTTTTGCTTAGACTGCCTGTGGTTTGTTGATGTGAAACTCAGAAAATCTATGGTGACATTATGTGGCTAAAATGTAACAATAAAAAAAAATAAAAATAAAAAATAAAATACAGTTTTTATATAATGGTGAAGGGATTTGCTTCAGTAGGAGCAAAAACTGAAAAACTGTCCAGTGTTTAGGTGTAAAATAGCCTTTAAATATAATAAACTAATTTCTGGAAAATATTATACAAGATGAGCTGATTCACTGATAAGTTTGTAAGCATGTATGGTAGCCGGCAGTTAGATCTGGCTCTGGTTCTACCATTCAGCATAAAAATGCTTCAGTCAGTAAAAGGTTTGGGAGCCATACAGCAGGCAAGTAGTACAATCCACTAATCAGAAAGCAGTTCAATCCCTGGCTCCTGCAGTCTGTATGTGAAGTGCTCTAGGTCACGACACTGAACTTTAGCACCTCTAATGAATCAATAAGTGGGGGTCGTAGGATAAGGTTCTATCAAAAAAAAATCTTTTTTTTAAAGGATGCGTCCTTTTGGTGCTCTGAGTGGTCAGTAGGACTAGAAAAGTGCTATATAAATCCATCACAACTGTGCTGGAGGAATCAACTCAACATCGCCCACTCTTGTTGCCCAGAAACAAGAAAGTAAAGCTTTTATTTGGTATCATTGCAAACACTCTCATTCTCACTCTCTCATAGTGTAATGTTAATCATACAGTGTTCCTATATAGTCTTTGTGGGGAGTAATATAACTAAATGAGGACAGAGCATTTCACTTGGAGTGTTTATGTGCATGTGTGTGCACAGTAAGTGTGATAGTGTGGTTTAACGTGTTGATTTGGATTCAGTTTGGTGGGATTTGGGTAAAATAAAACATTTGCTTTTTATAGACGCGAATGCAATTTTCATGCACAATGGGTCTAATCCAAATAGCGGACTGCAGGAACATGTCAAAAGAAGCCCAGTTCAACCAGAAAACAACAGGCTTGCAACCCTAGTGACAGTGAGTTTATGAGCATATGCACACACAGTCTCTGGGTCTGAAAGGTGAGGCAGGTGCTGGTGCTTTAATCAGAATCAGAATACTTTATCAATCCCACAAGATATTACGTGATCATAGTTGCTCCAAGACAGTAATAACAGTAACAAAGTAAACAAAATTAAATAATACAACATATTAGAAAGCTGCAAAATAGTCAGTTTGGGCTACTTCACTGCTGGCAAATACTGACTGTGTATAAATGATGTCAACCGCCAAAATTCTAGACTTTTCATTTTGAAGGTACGATGTTAATATGGTTAACATGTTAGCTTCAAAATGCAGTCTTAATTTTGTTGACTAATAATTTTCTCCATAGTTTTCATCAATGACCTCTTTTCCTGACGAAAACAAGACGATACCAAAGCAAAAAACTAATAACTAAACTACTAGACAATATCCAATCAGAACTAATTAAGTTGTGTAAAAAGGCGGGACAAGTTTGGAAGTGAGTCAGTCAGAATTAATTTCCTTGTGCAATAAGATTAGATGCGCACACTTTGATCTCCACAGTGGGAGTTCCAATGCTCCCTGTTTCTCATAAAAACGTGACAAAATGTCAGCGATTGGGACGAAAGAAGAGTAGACACATGGACAGATTTAACATTTAATGTCAAGGAAAATATGTATAGCATACTTCAGATTTACTCCACTGTATTGCATGATATTTAGGATTTGCCTCAATAATGACTAAAACTATAGATGAAAATTTGCTGTCAAAATCAACACTGATTTTGTGTTAACCATATTTAGATCAGAGGGTGAAGTGAGAAGTTATCAAACTGCACAGATTCATGTATCTGCTAATTAGCATTTTAGTTATCTTTAGTTATCTTAATTAGCGTTAAGTAACAAACTAATAAAATACTAGAATTTGACGCACCAAGACTGAAGCACAAGTTTTTTGGATGGTTTGGCAGATACTTCCATTAAAAATGCCCCAGATGGTACGAAACATGATGAAGAGGATCAGAATAGTAAGTGGGATTAGTGAAGCCTAAACAGGCTTGTGTTGTCAGTCAAAATCTGCATTTGAGTCATCTGAGCACAGTGAATATGCTCAAAACCAGTGTTTAGTTTTCTGCTTCTGAACGCTATCAATTTGAGCCCTTTAACATGGTACTCTATGGGGATTGACATGCTCTCGGAGCAGACCTCAAGTGGCCAGTTTAGGAACTGCATTTTTTAGTACTTCTGTAGTAGTTTTGTTTTCGCTACGGTGGCTCTGAGAGGCCAGACGGACTGCAACTTAAGAAAACACCAGCAATAAGAAAAAAGCTGCAAAAGTGCTCAAAACACAACGGAAATAGGAAAAACGAAAACAGAAATAGGAAAAAACTGATTTCCAAAGGCACAAGGGAAGTGTTTCTGCGGAGACTATAACCCGACGGACCAGTTGCAGGAACCAAAATATGCTAAGAATTGCGCTGGGAGACACTTAAAAGAAGTGGAGGATCTATCGGTTTTGTCAGGAAAGAAAGGATGAGAGGGAAGTGTGTTAATCCGAAAGTGTGTTAATCTGAAAATCCGCCAACAGTATTACATGAATCATGAGATTAAAACACACTTACCTGGCATATTTTGGTTCCTGCAACTGGTCCGTCAGGTTATTGTCTCCCCAGAAACACTTCCCTTGTGCTTTTGGAAATCTGTTTTTCCTAATTCTGTTTTCGTTTTTCCTATTTCTGTTCTTGTTTTTCCTATTTCCGTTGTGTATTGTGTTTTTTTGCAGTGTTTTTCTTATTGCTGGTGTTTTCTTAAATTGCAGTCCGTTTGGCCTCACAGGGCCACTGTAGTTTTCTCACTCTGGAGAATGCAGCACAATACCATGAAAAAAATGACCCTATGTGATATATGATACAGTTACCATATACATTTATGTTGTCTGCTTATGATACTATTAAAAGTGAAATAGCTTTTAAAGAATTGCATATTTTAGGGCATAGGTGGCAATTTGGCTTCCCATTAGGGGCGAGACCTAATGCCATATTTAAATTGTATTTAAAATGTAGCTCACATTTGGTCATTTCATGTACCGTTTCATCCACACAATGCTTCCAACGTGTCACCAAAATCTTATTACAATATTTAATCTGGTTAGTATGGAAGTCCGTTTCCGCCACTAGAAAAAAAAAAAAAAAAGATCCATAACTCAAAATTTCGAGTTATTTTCTCAAAATTTTGACATACCGTATTTTCACGACCATAAGGCGCACTTAAAAGTCTTAGATTTTCTTCAAAAAGTGCGGCGCGCCCTATAGCGCGGTGCGCCCTATGTGTTGTAAGGAGGACGTAGTAGAGAACACCATGAGAACGTTAAAGGGTGAAGTGTGGGCGTTGATCGTATATACTGGGACAATCGCACATACCTGTATAAAAGAACAGGTATGTGCATTATGCAGGACATCGTTGTTTTAACAACCCTGAAAATGGCAAAGAGACACGCTTATGAAGCACAGTTTAAACTGAAGGCCATCAGCTACGAGGAGGAACATGGAAATCGAGCAGCGGCAAGAGAATTTAAGATTAACGAATCGATGGTTCGCAAATGGAGGAAGCTGGAAAACAAGCTCCGGCAGGTCAAGAAGACGCAGCTGAGTTTCCGCGGACATAAGGCGAGGTGGCCCGAGTTGGAGGAAAGACTCGAGCGGT